>NW_026652295.1:21454880-21473415 GCF_009828535.3 Hylobates moloch | reverse complement strand
ATGGGGTTTTCTAGATATACAATCATGTCATCTGCAAACAGGGACAATTTGACTTCCTCTTTTCCTAATTGAATACCCTTTATTTCCTTCTCCTGCCTGATTGCCCTGGCCAGAACTTCCAGCACTATGTTGAATAGGAGTGGTGAGAGAGGGCATCCCTGTCTTGTGCCAGTTTTCAAAGGGAATGCTTCCAGTTTTTGCCCTTTCAGTATGATATTGTCTGTGGGTTTGCCATAGATAGCTCTTATTATTTTGAGATAGATATGTCCCATCAATACCTAATTTATTGAGAGTTTTTAGCATGAAGGGTTGTTGAATTTTGTCAAAGGCCTTTTCTGCATCTATTGAGATAATCATGTGGTTTTTGTCTTTGGTTCTGTTTATATGCTGGATTACATTTATTGATTTGCATATGTTGAACCAGTCTTGCATCCCAGGGATGAAGCCCACTTGATCATGGTGGATAAGCTTTTTGATGTGCTGCTGGATTCGGTTTGCCAGTATTTTATTGAGGACTTTTGCATCGATGTTCATCAAGGATATTGGTCTGAAATTCTCTTTTTTGGTTGTGTCTCTGCCAGGCTTTGGTATCAGGATAATGCTGGCCTCATAAAATGTGTTAGGGAGGATTCCCTCTTTTTCTATTGATTGGAATAGTTTCAGAAGGAATGGCACCAGTTCCTCCTTGTACCTCTGGTAGAATTCAGCTGTGAATCCATCAGGTCCTGGACTCTTTTTGGTTGGTAAGCTATTGATTATTGCCACAATTTCAGAGCCTGTTATTGGTCTATTCAGAGATTCAACTTCTTCCTGGTTTAGTCTTGGGAGGGTGTATTTGTCGAGGAATTTATCCATTTCTTCTAGATTTTCTAGTTTATTTGCATAGAGATGTTTGTAGTATTCTCTGATGGTAGATTGTATTTCTGTGGGATCAGTGGTGATATCCCCTTTTTCATTTTTTATTGCATCTATTTGATTCTTCTCTCTTTTCTTCATTAGTCTTGCTAGCCGTCTATCAATTTTGTTGATCTTTTCAAAAAACCAGCTCCTGGATTCATTAATTTTTTGAAGGGTTTTTTGTGTCTCTAGTTCCTTCAGTTCTGCTCTGATTTTAGTTATTATTTCTAGCCTTCTGCTAGCTTTTGAATGTGTTTGCTATTGCTTTTCTAGTTCTTTTAATTGTGATGTTAGGGTGTCAATTTTGGATCTCTCCTGCTTGCTCTTGTGGGCATTTAGTGCTATAAATTTCCCTCTACACACTGCTTTGAATGTGTCCCAGAGATTCTGGTATGTTGTGTCTTTGTTCTCATTGGTTTCAAAGAACATCTTTATTTCTGCCTTCATTTCGTTATGTACCCAGTAGTCATTCAGGAGCAGGTTGTTCAGTTTCCATGTAGTTGAGCAGTTTTGAGTGAGTTTCTTAATCCTGAGTTCTAGTTTGATTGCACTGTGGTCAGAGAGACAGTTTGTTATAATTTCTGTTTTTTACATTTGCTGAGGAGAGCTTTACTTCCAACTATGTGGTCAATTTTGGAATAGGTGTGGTGTGGTGCTGAAAAAAAATGTATATTCTGTTGATTTGGGGTGGAGAGTTCTGTAGATATCTATTAGGTCTGCTTGGTGCAGAGCTGAGTTCAATTCCTGGATATCTTTGTTAACTTTCTGTCTCGTTGATCTGTCTAATGGTGACAGTGGGGTGTTAAAATCTCCCATTATTATTGTGTGGGAGTTTAAGTCCCTTTGTAGGTCACTCAGGACTTGCTTTATGAATCTGGGTGCTCCTGTGTTGGGTGCATATATATTTGGGATAGTTAGCTCTTCTTGTTGAATTGATCCCTTTACCATTATGTAATGGCCTTCTTTGTCTCTTTTGATCTTTGTTGAAGTCTATTTTATCAGAGACTAGGATTGCAACCCCTGCCTTTTTTTGTTTTCCATTTGCTTGATAGATCTTCCTCCATCCCTTTATTTTGAGTCTATGTGTGTCTCTGCACATGAGATGGGTTTCCTGAATACAGCACACTGATGGGTCTTGACTCCTTATCCAATTTGCCAGTCTGTGTCCTTTAATTGCAGCATTTAGCCCATTTACATTTAAAGTTAATATTGTTATGTGTGAATTTGATCCTGTCATTATGTTAGTTGGTTATTTTGCTCGTTAGTTCATGCAGTTTCTTCCTAGCCTTGATGGTCTTTACAATTTGGCATGTTTTTGCAGTGGCTGGTATCAGTTGTTCCTTTCCATGTTTAGTGCTTCCTTCAGGAGCTCTTTTAGGGCAGGCCTGGTGGTGACAAAATCACTCAGCATTTGCTTGTCTGTAAAGTATTTTATTTCTCCTTCACTTATGAAGCTTAGTTTGGCTGGATAGGAAATTCTGGGTTGAAAATTCTTTTCTTTAAGAATGTTGAATATCAGCCCCCACTCTCTTCTGGCTTGTAGAGTTTCTGCCAAGAGATCAGCCGTTAGTCTGATGGCTGCCCTTAATATTTTTTCCTTCATTTCAACTTTGGTGAATCTGACAATTATGTGTCTTGGAGTTGCTCTTCTTGAGGAGTATCTTTGTGGCATCTGAAGTATCTCTGTATTTCCTGAATCTGAATGTTGGCCTGCCTTGCTAGATTGGGGAAGTTCTCCTGGATAATATCTTGCAGAGTGTTTTCCAACTTGGTTCCATTCTCCTCGTCACTTTCAGGTACACCAATCAGATGTAGGTTTGGCCTTTTCACATAGTCCTATATTTCTTGGAGGCTTTGTTTCTTTCTTTTTATTCTTTTTTCTCTAAACTTCCTTTCTCGGTTCATTTCATTCATTTCATCTTCCATCACTGATACCCTTTCTTCCAGTTGATCACTTCGGCTACTGAGACTTCTGCAATCTTCGCATAGTTCTCGAAACTTGGCTTTCAACTCCATCAGCTCCTTTAAGCCCTTCTCTCCATTGGTTATTCTAGTTATCCATTCTTCTAATTTTTTTTTCAAAGTTTTTAACTTCTTTGCCATTGGTTTGAATTTCCTCCCATAGCTCGGAGTAGTTTGATCGTCTGAAGCCTTCTCTCAACTTGTCAAAGTCATTCTCCATCCAGCTTTGTTCTGTTGCCGGTGCGGAACTGTGTTCCTTTGGAGGAGGAGAGGTGCTCTCCTTTTTAGAGTTTCCAGTTTTTCTGCTCTGTTTTTTCCCCATCTTTGTGGTTTATCTACTTTTGGTCTTTGATGATGGTGATGTACAGATGGGTTTTTGGTGTGGATGTCCTTTCTGTTGTTAGTTTTCCTTCTACCAGACGGGACCCTCAGCTGCAGGTCTGTTGGAGTTTGCTAGAGGTCCACTCCAGACCCTATTTGGCTGGTGTCAGCAGCGGTGGCTGCAGAACAGCGGATTTTCGTGAGACCACAAATTCAGCTGTCTGATCGTTCCTCTGGAAGTTTTGTCTCAGAGGAGTACCTGGCCAAGTGAGGTGTCAGTCTGTCCCTACTGGGGGGTGCCTCCCAGTTAGTCTGCTCGGGGGTCAGGGACCCACTTTAGGAGGCAGTCTGCCCATTCTCAGATCTCCAGCTGCGTGCTGGGAGAACCACCACTCTCTTCAAAGCTGTCAGACAGGGACATTTAAGTCTGCAGAGGTTCCTGCTGACTTTTTGTTTGTCTGTGCCCTTCCCCCAGAGGTGGAGACTACAGAGGCAGGCAGGCCTCCTTGAGCTATGGTGGGCTCCACCCAGTTCGAGCTTCCTGGCTGCTTTGTTTACCTAAGCAAGCCTGGGCAATGGCGGGCGCCCCTCCCCCAGCCTGGCTGTCGCCTTGCAGTTTGATCTCAGACTGCTGTGCTAGCAATCAGCGAGACTCCGTGGGCATAGGACCCTCCGAGCCAGGTGCGGGACACAATCTCCTAGTTTGCCGTTTTCCAAGCCCGTTGGAAAAGCGCAGTATTAGGGTGGGACTGACCCGATTTTCCAGGTGCCATCTGTTACCCCTTTCTTTGACTAGGAAAGGGAACTCCCTGACCCCTTGCGCTTCCCAAGGGAGGCAATGCTTTGCCCTGCTTCGGCTCGTGCACAGTGCGCTGCACCGACTGTCCTGCGCCCACTGTTTGGCACTCCCTAGTGAGATGAACCCGGTACCTCAAATGGAAATGCAGAAATCACCCGTCTTCTCTGTCGCTGGGGCTGGGAGCTGTAGACCGGAGCTGTTCCTATTCGGCCATCTTGGCTCCACCCCCAAGTAATGTATTTTTCTTTCCTTCCAGGTTTCAGCATTACTTTGGTGTTACTAGCCTATCTAACTTTCTTTTGCCCCCTAGATGTTTTAGCACTGCTGTACTGCAGTTAGAAATAGTAGAAATGTGCAATCATTTATAACCAAGTCAAAGATTTAAAACAACAAAGAGTTTGTATGCAGCTTTATGTAACTAAGAGGTAATGAAATTCACGTCTTTCAAGATTTAATGTGAGGAGCAGAGCCTGAGCTGACTCAAGCCACTGATTTACCAGTTCCCTCACTATTCCAAAGCATGGACCAGCCCAGCACCCAACCCCCTGAGGAGCAGAGCCCAAGTAGGTGGAATAGCCATACAACTCTCTACAGCCTAAGCCACTGAGGCACACACAGGCATTGCTGATGTTGACTACAGCTGAAGAAACTGTACAAAGACTACACTATTGCACCCACCCAAAGAAAAGCCAATGCACCCTACCCAACTGACACCCTAGGATATATCTGCAGAAGAAAGTTTTTTCCCATGAAAGCCACACTACGAAACTGGAAGAGGTGGGTGTTCCATTAAATGCACAGATATCAAGCAAGGGAGACAAGAACATGAAAAAGCAGTGAAATATAACACCACAAAGCACAGTAATTCTCCAGTAATTGACCTCAACAAAATGAAAATTTTAAATTGCCTGAAAAGAAATTCAAAATAATAACTTTAAGAAAACTCAGAGACAAAGGAATATAAAAAGACAATTCAATTAAAATGAAAAAACCATGATTTGAATGAGAAATTCAACAAAAAGATAGGTATCAAAAATGAAAAAAACGGAAATATTGGAGCTGAAGAATTTAATAAAGATATATAATTGAAAGCTTCAACAACACATTACATCAAGCAGAAGAATCTCTGAACATGAAGAGATACCTTTTGAAATAATCCAGTCAAACAAGAAAAAAGAATAGAAAATAATGAAGAAAGTCTGTCAAATTTATTAGACACTATTTATTAAGCAAACAAATGACTGCATTATGGCAGTGCCAGAAGTGGAAAAGATGGGAAAAGTCATAGAAAATTTATTTAATGAAATCATAGCTAAAAAGCTTTCAAGTCTTGTGAGAGATATGCAAACCCAGATACACAATGCTGTAAAGCTCCCCAGTTTCAACCCAAAAAGTTCTTCTCCAAGGCATATTATAGTCAAACTGTCAAAAGTAAATGATAGAGAATTCTAAAAACAAGAAAAGAGTGTCAAGTCATATATAGGGGAGGGGAGTCTCTATTAGACTAACAGCAGATTTCTCGGCAGACCAGGAGAGAAAACCATAAAAACCAGGACAGAATGGGATGATATATTCAAAGTACTGAAAGAAAACAAGCTGTCAGAGAAGAATACTATGTCCAGCAAAGTTGTCTCTGAGAGACAAAGGAGAAATAGTCCTTCCCAGACAACCAAAACCTCAGGAAATTCATCACCAGTAGACTAGCCTTCCAAGAAATGCTTAAGGAATTACTTCAACTGGAAGTGAAATAACAACTACCATCATGTAAACACATGAAAATATAAAACTCACTGGTAGAACAGATATGCAAATGAGAATGAGAAAGGAATCAAATCCTATCACTACAAAAAAAATCAGAAAACTGGAAAGATCAACAATAAAAGAAGAAACAAAGGATATACCAAAAAAAAGCCACCCAAAAAACAACTAACAAAATGACAACAGTAAGTCCTTACCTATCAGTAATAACCTTGAATGAAAATGGATTAAATTCCCCATTTAAAAAATGTAGACTGGCTGAATTAATGAACAAATAGGATGCAAATATATGCTGCCAACAAGAAACTCATCTCACCTGTGAAGACACTACAGACCGAGGGTGAAGAAATGGAAAAAGATTATTCAAACAAATGGAAACCAAAACAAGCAAGAGTAGCTATACTTATATCAGATAAATTAGACTTTAAGTAAAAAACTGTAAAGAGAGAAAAGGAAGGTCCCTATATAATGATAAAGGGATCAATTCAGCAAGGGGATATAATTCTAAGTATACATGCACCCAAAACCAGAGCACTCAGTTAAAGTCAAATGTTATTAGCTCTAAAGAGAGAGAGAAACCTCAGTACAATAATAGCTGGGGTCTTCAACACCTCACTCTCAGCAAACATATCATCTAGAAAGATAATCAGCAAAGAAATTTCAGATTTACACTGCAGTATAGCCCAACTGGACCTAACAGACATTTACAGAACATTTCATCCAACGAAGCCAGAATACACCTTCTTCTTATCAGAACATAGAACATTCTCCAGGATAGACCATATGCTAGGTCACAAAACAAGCCTTAACAACATTTTCAAAACTGAATTCATATCAAGCATTTTTTTCTGACTACAATGGAATAAAACTAGAATTCGACAAGAGGAACTTTGGAAACTATAAAAATACATGGAAATTAAACAACATCTTCCTGAATGATCAATGGGTTGAGGAAGAAATTAAGAAGGAAATGTAAAAATTTCTTGAAACAAATGAAAATAGAAATAATATACCATAACATATGGTATACATCAAAAGCAGTACTAAGAGATAACTTTATAGCAGTAAGTGTCCACATCAAAAAGTAGAAAAATTTCAAATAAACAACCTAACAATACACCTGAGGGAACTAGAAAAGCAAGAACAAACCAAGCCCAAAATTAGTAGAAGGGGAAGAAAAAAAAAAAGATCAAAGTGGAAATAAATGAAACGGAGACAAAAAATACAAAAGAGCAACAAAATAAACACCAGGTTTTTTGAAATGCCTGGAAGACAATCTAGGCAATATCATCTTGGTCATAGAAACAGGCAAACATTTTATGACAAAGACACCAAAAGCAATCACAACAAAAGCAAACATTTACAAATGGGATCTAATTAAACTTAAGAGCTTTTTCACAGCAAAAGGAACTATCAACAGAATAAACAGACAACCTACAGAACGGGAGAAAATATTTGCAAACTACGCATCTGACAAAAATCTAATATCCAGCATCTATAAAGAACTTAAATTTCCAAAAGAAAAAAAACTCCATTAAAAAGTGGGCAAAGGACATGGACAGACACTTTTCAAAAGAAGACATACATGTGGCCAAAAAGAATATGAAAAAAAGCTCAGTATCACTGATCATTAGAGAAATGCAAATCAAAACCACAATGAGATATGATCTCATACCAGTCAGAATGGCTAGTATTAAAAAGTCAATAAATAGATGGTGGAGAAGTTGCAGAGAAAAGGGAACACAATACACTGTTGGTGGGAACGTACATTAGTTCAACCATTGTGGAAAGCAGTATGATGATTCCTCAAAAAGCTAAAAGCAGAACGACCATTCAACCCAGCAATCCCATTACTGGGTATATGCCCAGAGGAATATAAATCATTCTACCATAAGAACACATGCATGTGAATGTTCACTACAGCAATGTTCACGAAAGCAAAGACATAGAATCTACCTAAATGCTCATCAGTGACAGATTGGATAAAGAAAACGTGTTACATATACACCATGGAAAATTATGCAGCCGTAAAAAATAATGAGATCATGTATTTTGCAAGAACACGGATGAGCTGGAGGCTATCATCCTTGGCAAACTAATGCAGGAACAGAAAACCAAATACCGTATGTTCTCACTTATAAGTGAGAGCTAAATGATGAGAACTTATGAACACAAAGAAGGAAACAACAGACACTGGGGTCTACTTGAGGGTAGAGGGTGGAAGGAGGGAGAGGAGCAGCAAAGATAACTATTCAGTACTGGGCTTAATACATGGGTGATGAAATAATCTGTACAACAAACCCCTGTGACACAAGTTTACCTAAGTAACAAACCTTTACATGTAGCCCCGAACCTAAAATAAAAGTTAAAAAAAATTAAAAATAAAGTAAATAGGCCAGGCGAGGTGGCTTACACCTATAATCCCAGAACTTTGGGAGGCTGAGGCAGGTGGATCACCTGAGATTGGGAGTTCGAGACCAGCCTTGCCAACACGGTGAAACCCTGTTTCTACTAAAAATATTGAAACAAAAATTGGCTGGGTGTGGTGGCACACACCTGTAATCCCAGCTACTTGGGAGGCTGAGGCATGAGAATTGCTTGAACCCATGAGGCAGAGATTTCAATGAGCCAAGATTGCACCACTGCACTCCAGCCTGGGCAACAGAGGGAGACATTGTCTCTAAATTAATTAAAATAAAATAAACCAAACACATCATGATATAGTTTGGATATTTATCTTCACCCATATCTCATGTTGAAATGCAACGCCTAATGTTGGAGGTGGGGCCTGGTGGGAAGTTTTTGGGTCATGGGGGAATATCCCTCATAGCATGTTACTGTTCTCACCATAGTGAATGAGTTCTCCTGAAAACTTGTTTAAAAGTGTGTGGCATCTCCTCATCTCTCTCTTGCTCCCATTTCAAATTCCACCATGATTGTAAGCTTCCTGAGGCCACCCTAGAAGCTGATCAGATGCCAGCACCATGCTTTCTGTAAATCCTGCAGAACCATATGCCAATTAAAGCTCTTTTCTTTATAAATTACCCAGCCTCAGGTGTTTCATTATAGCAGTGCAAGAATTGACTAGCATATACCATTAGCTAGATTAACTAAGAAAAAAAAGACAAAAATAAAACAAAAAAAGACATTATAACTGATACCACAGAAATTCAAAGGGCTATGAGGGACTATTAGGAACAATTATACACCAAACAAATTGAAAAATCCAGAGGAAATGGATAAAGTCCTGGACACATACGACCTACCAAGATTGAATCGGAAAGTAACAGAAATCCTGAATAGACCAATAATGAGAAATGAGATTGAGTCAGTAATTAAAAAAAAAAAAATCTCTCAACAAAGAAAAGCCTAGGGACAGATGGCTTCACTGCCGAATTCTACCAAACTTTCAAAGAACTAATACAAACTTTTATCAAACTAAACTACTCCAGAAAAATCTAAGGGGAGGGAATTGTTCCAAATTCATTCTATAAGACCAGCATTACTCTAATATCAAAACCAGATAATGATACAACAATAAACTACAGGCCAATATCCCTGATAAACATAGATGTAAAAATTCTCAACAAAATGTTAGCAAACTGAATTCAACAGCACATCAAAAAGATCATACACCATGATAAAGTGAGATTTATCTCACAAATGCAAGGACAGTTCAACATACACACACTGTATTGGTCTGTTCTCACACTGTGCTATAAAGATACTAGCTGAGACTTGGTAATCTATGAAAGAAAATATTTAATTGACTCACAGGTCTGCATGGCAGGGGAATCCTCAGGAAACTAACAATCATGGTGGAAGGCAAAGTGGAAACAAGGCATGTCTTACATGGCAGCAGGAGAGAGGGAAAGGCAGGGAGAGAGAGAAAGAGAGAGAGAAGTGGGGAACTGCCAAACATGTTTAAAGCAACAGATCTTCTGAGAATGCCCTCACTATTATGAGAACAGAATGGCAGAAACCACCCACATGATCCAATCACCTCTCACCAGGCCCCTCCCTCAAAGTCTAGAGATTACAACTCCAGATGAGATTTGAGTGGGGAACTGAGCCAAACCATATCATTCTGCAACTGGCCCCTCCAAAATCTCATGTCCTTCTCACATTGCAAAATCAATCACACCTTCACAACAGTCCCCCAAAATCTTAGCTTATACTAACCTTAACCCAAAAGTCCAAGTCAAAAGTCTTATCCAAGACAAGGAAAATTCCTTCTGCCTGTGAGCCTGTAAAATCAAAAGCAAGTTAGTTACTTCTAAGATACAATGAGGGTATAGGTATTAGGTAAATGACTCCATTCCAAATAAGAGAAATTGGCCAAAACAAAGGCTCTTCAGGCTGCATGCAAGTCTGGAAGCCAACATGGCAGTTATTAAATCTTAAAGCTCCAATATAATCTCCTTTGAGGCCATCTCTCATATTCAGGGCACGTTGACAAAAGGGATGGGCTCCAAAGGCCTTGGGCAGCTCCGCCCCTGCGGCTCTGCAGGGTACAGCCCACAAGGCTGCTTTCACAGGTTAGCATTGAGTGCCTGTGGCTTTTCCAGGAGCACTGTGCAAGCTGCTGGTGGGTCTACCATTCTGGTGGAGGACAGTGGCCCTCTTCTCACAGGTCCACTAGGCAATGCCCCAGTGGGGACTCTGTGTGGGGGCTCTGACTCCAAATTTCTCTTCCACACTGCCCTAGCAGAGGTTCTCCATGAGGGCTCCACCCCTACAGCAAATTTCTGCCTGGACATCCAGATATTTCCATATATGATCTGAAATCTAGGCGGAGGTTCCCAAACTTCAATTCTTGACTTCTGTGCACCCACAGGCCCAATACTACTTGGAAGCCACCAAGGCTTGGGCCTTGCACCCTCTGAAGCAAAGACCTGAGCTGTATGTTGGTCCCTTTTAGCCATGGCTGGGATGCAGGGCACAAAGTTCCAAGACTGCACAAAGCAGCAAGGCCCTGAGTCCGGCCCATGGAACCAAGTTTTCTTCTTATGCCTCTGGGCCTGTGATGAGAGGGGCTGCTGTGAAGACCTCTGACATGCCCTGGAGACATATTCCCCATTGTCTTGATGATGAACATTTGGCTCCTTGTTATGTATGCAAATTTCTGTAGCCAGCTTGAATTTCTTCCCAGGAAATTGGTTTTTCTTTTCCGCCACATGGTTAGGCTACAAATTTTCCAAACTTTTATGCTCTCCTTCTCTTTCAAACGTAAGTTCCAATTTCAGACCATCTCTCTCAAGTTAAAAATTCCACAAATGTCTAGGGAAGGGGCAAAATGCTGCCAGTCTCTTTACTAATGCATAGCAGTAGTTGACTTTACTCCAGTTCCCAACAAGTTTTTCATTTTCATCTGAGACTACCTCATCCTGGACTTCATTGTCCATATCACTGTCAGCATTTTGGTCAAAACCATTCAACAAGTCTCTAGGAAGTTCCAGACTTTCCCACATCTTCCTGTCTTCTGAGCCTTCCAAACTGTTCCAACCTCTGCCTGTTACACAGTTCCAAAGTCGCCTCCACATCTTCAGGTTATCTTTATAGCAGTACCCCACTATCCCAGTACCAATTCTCTGTATTAGTCTGTTCTCACACTGCTATAAAGGTATTACCTGAGACTGGGTAATTTATGAAGAAAAAAGTTTACTTGACTCAGTTCCACATGGCTGAGGAAGCCTCAGGAAACTTACAATCACAGCAGAAGGTGAAAGGAAAGCAAAGCACGTCTTACATGACAGCAGGAGAGAGAGAAGAGAGAGAGAGAGAAAGAAAAAGGGGGAGAACTGCCAAACACTTTTAAAGCATGAGATCTCCTGAGAACTCCCTCACTATTATGAGAACAGCACGGGCAAAACTGCCTTCATGATCAAATCACCTCCTACCAGGCCCCTCCATTGACACCTAGGTGTTACAATTCCAAATGAAATTTAGGTGGGGACACAGAGCCAAATTATATCACAAACCAAATAAACACAAAACATCACATCAACAGAGTGAAGAACAAAAACCATATGATCATTTCAATAGATGCAGAAAAAGCATGGATACATTTCAACATTCCTTCATGATAAAAGCCATCAACAAATTAGGTAAAGAAGGAACAAACCTAAACACAAGAGCAATATATAATAAAGTCACAGCCAACCTCATACTATTCAAGAAAATGCTGAAAGCTTTCTGAGAACTGAAACAAAACAAGAATGCCCACTTTTGCCACTTTTATTCAATGTAGTACTGGAAATTCTAGCCAAAGCAGTTAGGCAAGAGAAAAAAATAAAAGACATCCAAATTGGAAAAGAGGAGGTCAAATTGTCCCTGTTTACAGATGACCTAATTTTATATAGAGAAAAATCTAAAGACTCCACTGAAATTTTTAGAAGTGATAAGTGAATTCAGTGAAGTTGCAGGATACGAAATCAACATAAAAAAATCAGTAGTGTTCCCATACATCAACAACTAACTAGCTGAAATAAATCAATAGAGCAATTCCAGTTACAATAGATATAAAAAATTTTAAAATAAAATAGGAATAAATATAACCAACAATATGAGAGACCTCTACAATGAAAACCATAAAATGCTGATGAAAGAAACTTATCACAAATAAATGGAAAGATATCCCAGATTCATGGATTGGAAGAATATTAAATTGAATATACTACCTAAAGTGATCTATAGATTCAATGCAATCCCTATTAAAATACCAATGACATTCTTCACAGAAATAGAAAAAAAAATCCTAAAATTCATATGGAACCACAAAAGACCCTAAATAGCCAAAGCAATCTTGAGCAAAAAGAACAAAACTGGAGGCCTCATACGACCTGACTTCAAAATATACTACAAATCTTTAGTAACCAAAACAGCATGTACTTACATAAAAACAGACACATAGAACAGTGGAACAGAATAAGGGGGCCAGAAATCCATGTAAATTTACAGACAACTGATTTTCAATAAAGGGACCAAGAATATAAATTGAGGAAAGAACACCCTCTTCAATAAATGGTTCTAGGAAAACTGGATATCCATAAACAGAATAAAACTAGACCCCTATCTCTCCCTATATACAAAAATCAACACAAAATCAAAGACTTCAATATAAGACCTAAAACTATGAAACTGTTAGAAGAAAATGGGGAAATGCTTCAGGACATTGGTCTGAGCAAATATTTTATAGTTAAGGCCTCAAAAGTAATGACAATAAAAGCAAAAAATAGGCAAGTGGGATTACACCAAAGTAAAAAGCTTCTTCACAGCAAAGGAAACAAATAACAGAGTGAAGAGACAACCTACAGAATGGGAGAAAATATTTGCGAACTATACATCTGACAATAGGTTAATATCCAGAATCTACAAGGTACTGAAACAACACAAGAGCTAAAAAAAAACAAATAATCCAATTTTAAAATGGGCAGAGCATCTGTACAGACATTTCTCCAGAGAAGACTTCCAAATGGCCACAAGTATATTAAAAAAAAACATCAGGAAAATGCAGATCAAAACCACAAGGAGATATCATCTCACCTCAGTTAAAAGGGTTATTATTAAAAAGACAAAAAATAACAAAGGCTGGCAAGGATGTGGGAAAAAGGAAACTCTTATGCTGTGTTGGAGAGAATATAAATTACTACAGCCATTAAGGAAAACATTATGGGGATTTTCCTCAAAAAGCTAAAAATAGAATTACCATATGATTCAGGAATCTTGCTACTGTGTATATATCCAAAGGAAAAGAAATCAGTATGTTGAAGAGATATCAGCACTCTCATGTTTATTGCAGCACTATTCACAATAGCCAAGATATGAGATCAAACTAAGTGTCCATCAACGGAAGAATGGATAAAGAATATGTGGAATTTATACACAATGGAATACTATTTAGCTATAAAAGAAAAGTGAAATCCTGTCATTCATGGCAACGTGGATGAGCCTGGGACATTGTGTTAAGTGAAATAAGTCAAAGAAAGAGAAATACTGCATGTTCTTCTTCATATGTTGAAGTTAAAAAAGTTGATCTCATAGATGTAGACAGTAGAACAGTGTTTACTAGAGGCTGGGAAGAGTTAGGAGAAGGAAGAGATTGGTTAATGTCTATAAAATTGCAGCTAGATAGAAAGAATAAGTCATAGTGTTCTACAGAGCTTTAGGTGACTATAGTAAACAATAATTTATTGTATTTTTTTCAAATAGCTAAAAGATTTGGAAAGTTACTAACAAACAAAGGTTTGAGGTGATAGATATGCTAATTGCTGTGATTTGATCATTACACATTAAATACATGTATTGAAATGTCACACAGTACCCCACAAATATATAAAATTATGTGTCAATTAAAAATGTTTTTTAATCTATACATCTGACAAAGTCCTAATATCCAGAATCTACAATGAACTCAAACAATTAGCAAGAAAAAAACAATTCCAACAAAATATGGGCTAAGGACATGAATAGACAATTATCAAAAGAAGATATACAAATGGCCAACATGCATGTGAAAAAATTCTCAACATCACTAACAATCAGGGAAATGCAAATCAAAACCACAATGCGATACCACCCTACTCCTTCAAGAATGGCCATAATCAAAAAATCAAAAAATAGATGTGGCTGTGGAGGCAGTGAATAGGGAACACTTCTACACTGCTGGTGAGAATGTAAACTAGTACAACCACTATGGAAAACAGTGTGGAGATTCCTTAAAGAACTAAAAGTAGAACTACCATTTGATCCAGCAATCCCACTACTGGGTGTCTACCCAGAGGAAAATAAGTCATACAAAAAAGATACTTGCATGTTTATAGCAGCAGAATTCACAATTGCAAAAATGTGGAACCAACCCAAATGCCCATTAATCAATGAGTGGATAAAGAAACTGCGGCATCTATATATACACATACGCATGTGTATATATATGACTATATATATGATGTGTGTATATACATATGACTATATAAAACTATATATAACCATATATAACTATATATATATATATATATATGAATGATGGAATACTAAGCCATAAAAAGGAATAAATTAATGGTATTTGTAGCAACCTGGATGAGACTGGAGACTATTATTTTAAGTGAAGTAACTCAGGAATGAAAAACCAAAGTCGTTATGTTCTCACTCATAAGTGAGAGCTAAGCTATGAGGATGCAAAGGCATAAGAATGACACAATGGACTTTGGGGACTCAGGGGGAAAGGGTGGGAAGGGGGTGCGGGATAAAAGACTACAAATTGGGTGCAGCGTGTACTGCTAGGGTGATGGGTGCACCAAAATCTCACAAATCACCACTAAAGAACTTACTCGGGGGGTGGAGCCAAGATGGCCGAATAGGAACAGCTCCGGTCTCCAGCTCCCAGCCTCAGCGACACAGAAGACTGGTGATTTCTGCATTTCTGCTTGAGGTACCGGTTTCATCTCACTAGGGAGTGCCTAACAGTGGGTGCAGGACAGACGGTGAAGCGCACTGTGCGCGAGCCGAAGCAGGGCGAGGCATTGCCTCACTCGGGAAGTGCAAGGGGTCAGGGAGTTCCCTTTCCTAGTCAAAGAAAGGGGAAACAGACGGCACCTGGAATATCGGGTCAGTCCCATCCTAATACTGCGCTTCTCCAATGGGCCTGGAAAACGGCACACTAGGAGATTGTGTCCCGCACCTGGCTCGGAGGGTCCTATGCCCACGGAGTCTCGCTGATTGCTAGCACAGCAGTCTGAGATCAAGCTGCAAGGCGGCAGCGAGGCTGGGGGAGGGGCGCCCGCCATTGCCCAGGCTTGCTTAGGTAAACAAAGCAGCCAGGAAGCTCGAACTGGGTGGAGCCCACCATAGCTCAAGGAGGCCTGCCTGCCTCTGTAGGCTCCACCTCTGGGGGCAGGGCACAGACAAACAAAAACTCAGCAAAGAACCTCCACAGACTTAAATGCCCCTGTCTGACTGACAGCTTTGAAGAGAGTAGTGGTTCTCCCAGCACGCAGCTGGAGATCTGAGAACAGACAGACTGCCTCCTAAAGTGGGTCCCTCACCCCTGAGCAGCCTAACTGGGAGGCACCCCCCCCGTAGGGTCAGACTGACACCTCATTCAACCGGGTACTCCTCTGAGACAAAACTTTCAGACGAACTATCAGACAGCTGAATTTGTGGTCTCACGAAAATCCGCTGTTCTGCAGCCACCGCTGCTGACACCCAGCCAAACAGGGTCTGGAGTGGACCTCTAGTAAACTCCAACAGACCTGCAGCTGAGGGTCCTGTCTGGTAGAAGGAAAACTAACAAACAGAAAGGACTTCAACACCAAAAACCCATCTGTACATCACCATCACCAAAGACAAAAAGTAGATAAAACCACAAAGATGGGGAAAAAACAGAGCAGAAAAACTGGAAACTCTAAAAAACAGAGCACCTCTCCTCCTCCAAAGGAACGCAGTTCCTCACCAGCAACGGAACAAAGCTGGATGGAGGATGACTTTGATGAGTTGAGAGAAGAAGGCTTCAGACGATCAAACTACTCTGAGCTACGAGAGGAAATTCAAAACAATAGCAAAGAAGTTAAAAACTTTGAAAAAAAATTAGAAGGATGGATAACTAGAATAACCAATGGAGAGAAGGGCTTAAAGGAGCTGATGGAGCTGAAAGCCAAGTTTCGAGAACTACGCGAAGATTGCAGAAGCCTCAGTAGTAGATGCGATCAACTGGAAGAAAGGGTATCACTGATGGAAGATGAAATGAATGAAATGAAGAGAGAAGGGAAGTTTAGAGAAAAAAGAATAAAAAGAAATGAACAAAGCCTCCAAGAAATTTGGGACTATGTGAAAAGACCAAACCTACGTCTGATTGGTATACCTGAAAATGATGGGGAGAATGGAACCAAGTTGGAAAACACTCTGCAAGATATTATCCAGGAGAACTTCCCCAATCTAGCAAGGCAGGCCAGCATTCAGATTCAGGAAATACAGAGAATGCCACAAAGATACTCCTCGAGAAGGGCAACTCCAAGACACATAATTGTCAGATTCACCAAAGTTGAAATGAAGGAAAAAATGTTAAGGGCAGCCAGAGAGAAAGGTCGGGTTACCCACAAAGGGAAGCCCATCAGACTAACAGCTGATCTCTCAGCAGAAACTCTACAAGCCAGAAGAGAGTGGGGGCCGATATTCAACATTCTTAAAGAAAAGAATTTTCAACCCAGAATTTGCTATCCTGCCAAACTAAGCTTCATAAGTGAAGGAGAAATAAAATACTTTACAGACAAGCAAACGCTGAGTGATTTTGTCACCACCAGGCCTGCCCTAAAAGAGCTCCTGAAGGAAGCACTAAACATGGAAAGGAACAACCGGTTCCAGCCACTGCAAAAACATGCCAAATTGTAAAGACCATCGAGGCTAGGAAGAAAGTATAGCAACTAACGAGCAAAATAACCAACTAACATCATAATGACAGGTTCAGATTCACACATAACAATATTAACGTTAAATGTAAATGGGCTAAATGCTCCAATCAAAAGACACAGACTGGCAAACTGGATAAGGAGTCAGGACCCATCAGTGTGCTGTATTCAGGAAACCCATCTCACGTGCAGAGACACACATAGACTCAAAATAAAGGGATGGAGGAAGATCTATCAATCAAGCAAATGGAAAACAAAAAAAGGCAGGGGTTGCAATCCTAGTCTCTGATAAAATAGACTTCAACAAAGATCAAAAGAGACAAAGAAGGCCATTACATAATGGTAAAGGGATCAATTCAACAAGAAGAGCTAACTATCCTAAATATATATGCACCCAACACAGGAGCACCCAGATTCATAAAGCAAGTCCTCAGTGACCTACAAAGGGACTTAAACTCCCACACAATAATAATGGGAGATTTTAACACCCCACTGTCAGCATTAGACAGATCAACGAGACAGAAAGTTAACAAGGATATCCAGGAATTGAACTCAGCTCTACATAAAGTGGACCTAATAGACATCTACAGAACTCTCCACCCCAAGTCAACAGAATATACATTTTTTTCAGCACCACACCACACCTATTCCAAAATTGACCACATAGTTGGAAGTAAAGCTCTCCTCAGCAAATGTAAAAGAACAGAAATTATAACAAACTGCCTCTCAGACCACAGTGCAATCAAACTAGAACTCAGGATTAAGAAACTCACTCAAAACCACTCAACTACATGGAAACTGAACAACCTGCTCCTGAATGACTACTGGGTACATAATGAAATGAAGGCAGAAATAAAGATGTTCTTTGAAACCAACGAGAACAAAGACACAACATACCAGAATCTCTGGGACACATTCAAAGCAGTGTGTAGAGGGAAATTTATAGCACTAAATGCCCACAAGAGAAAGCAGGAAAGATCCAAAATTGACACCCTAACATCACAATTAAAAGAACTAGAAAAGCAAGAGCAAACACATTCAAAAGCTAGCAGAAGGCTACAAATAACTAAAATCAGAGCAGAACTGAAGGAAATAGAGACACAAAAAACCCTTCAAAAAATTAATGAATCCAGGAGCTGGTTTTTTGAAAAGATCAACAAAATTGATGGACCGCTAGCAAGACTAATAAAGAAGAAAAGAGAGAAGAATCAAATAGATGCAATAAAAAACGAAAAAGGGGATATCACCACCGATCCCACAGAAATACAATCTACCATCAGAGAATACTACAAACACCTCTATGCAAATAAACTAGAAAATCTAGAAGAAATGGATAAATTCCTTGACACATACAC
Source organism: Hylobates moloch (assembly GCF_009828535.3). Classification (NCBI taxonomy): domain Eukaryota; kingdom Metazoa; phylum Chordata; class Mammalia; order Primates; family Hylobatidae; genus Hylobates; species Hylobates moloch. Next base: position 21,454,921 of record NW_026652295.1, on the reverse strand, counting down.
CCTCCCAAGACTAAACCAGGAAGAAGTTGAATCTCTGAATA
>NW_026652295.1:21267405-21449880 GCF_009828535.3 Hylobates moloch | reverse complement strand
TTCAAAAGCTAGATGTGGCTGGTGGCTACTCTACTAGATAGCCACAGACACAGATATTTCCATTATTGTCCAATTGTATTGCACAGTGATAGTCTAGAAAATAGTTATTCTTAAGGATATTGTTGCTGGATATAGACACTTTGGTTGACAGGGTTTTTTTCAGCACTATAAAAGTGTTCCATTCTTTTCTGTCTCCAGTGTCTCTGAGTAAAAGCCAGGTGCTAATCACATTATTATTCTTTCAATGCTTATAAGATTTTTGCTTTATCTTTGACTTTTACTGCTTTGACTATGCTGTGTTTTTGTGTGGCCTATCTGTTTATTCTGCTTGGTAACCGGTGTCAATTTGAACCTATATATTTATGTTTTTTATCAAATTTTGGAAAATATTGGCTATTATTTCTTTAAATACTTTTTTCTGTTTTATCGTTTCACTCTTCTATTACTGAGACTCCAAGTACATGTAATAAATTAAACCACTTAATATTCTCTAACACAGCAGTCCCCAACTTTTTGGCACAAGGAACTGGTTTCATGGAAAACAATTTTTCCACAGAACAGGAGGGTTGTGGGGGATGGTTTCAGGATGAAACTTTTCCACCTCAGATCATCAGGCATTAGATTCTCATAAGGAATGTGCAAACTAGATCCTTCGCATGTACAGTTCACAATACAGTTCATGCTCCTATGAGAATCTAATGCCACTGCTGATCTGACAGGTGGAGCTCAGGCGGTAATGCTCGCTCATCTGCTGCTCACCTCCTGCTGTGTGACCCAGTTCCTAATAGCCACAGACTGGTACTGAACCATTGCCCAGGGGTTGGGGATCCCTGCTGTAACAGATCTCTGAAGTGCAGTTCATTTTTATTTCAATCTGTTTTCTCTCTCTATTCTCTATATTGAATAATTACTATTGATTAAAGTTCATTTACTCTTGCTTTTGTAAACTCTATTGGCTGTTAGTCCATCAAGTTAAATCTTTTTCATATATTGCATTTTTTAGGTCTAGAATTTTCATTATTATTATTATTTTGACAGAGTCTCACTCTATTGCCAGGCTGGAATGCAGTGGTGCAATCTCGGCTCACTGTAATCTCCACCTCCCAGGTTTGAGCGATTCCCCTGCCTCAGCCTCCCAAAGTAGCTGGGACTACAGGCAAGCACCACCATGCCCAACTAAGTTTTGCTATTTTAGTAGAGGCAGGGTTTCACCATATTGGCCAGGATGGTCTTGATCTCCTGACCTCATGATCCACCCGCCTTGGCCTCCCAAAGTGCTGGGATTACAGGGGTGAGCCACAGTGCCTAGCCCATTGGTTCTTTATCTTTTCTATTTTTTGGCAGAGATTTCTATCTCTTCATTCACTATAAGCACGGTGTATTTACTGCATAGAGTATGGTCGTGATAGCTGTCTTAAATCTTGTCTGTTACTTCCAACACCTGAGCCATCTTGGTGTTGACATCAGTTAATGTTCTTTCCTCATGAGGATGTACACCATTGTCCTAATGATTTGTGTGTCATGTAATTGTGGATTGGATCCTAGACGTTACTAATATTGAGATGTAGAGACTCTGGATTGTGTTAGTTTTCTCCTATGAGTGTTCTTCCCTTTAATTTACTACAAAATTATCTTGTTTCACCTCAGAACTGCAAATTCTGATTTCTGGATGACAACTCTGGTCCCAATTCAGATATTTTATCTTTAACTGGAGGCTTTGAATCTGTTTCATGTATATGTGCATCATGCTGGAGACAGAATATGGGAATCTCACGTGTAACTCTTTTCCCCTCTGGTGGCTGAGGTTTCCACAGATTCAGTTTTCTGGTCCCCTTTCTTGAAGGACTGTAGATTTCTTCAGCAGCACTCTGTTATCCTGCATGCCATGTCTTAAGAGGAAAAGTCCTGACAAAAAGCAATAACTCTATCTGATTCCCCTCCTCCAAGAAGATACTCCTCTAATAGACTCTGCCTACTTGTTTCGGCTATAGTGTTGTCAAGTGGCTGCTTTTTGTATTATATCCAGATTTCATAGTTGTTTTCTTGCAGAGGTGTCAGTCCCTGGGAGCCTACTTAGTCATTACGTAAAGCAAATCCTTCTTTCCTTTTCCTTTGATACTTGTTTTAGTTTCAGGAGGTCCTGACCTCAAGAGTCACTATTAGTTGTTCAACAGAAGTGTTCCTTTCTTCTAGCCAGCAAACAAGATGTTCCATTAGTGTTTAAAGAGTATTTGTTTCTCAATCGTGTTTTTAAAATTTATTTATTTTCCTACTTAATTTGTTTATAAATAAGTAGCTTTCATAGAGGGTTGGGGGATCTGAATAGGTCTTGCTGAATTTTATTCTGTAATTTAAGAAACGAGTCATCAATAAAATTTATAAAGCTGGAAGACTTGTGCTTTAGTGATGTGATCTTGTAATCTTGGGATTTGGTGCTTTTTAAAGTTAACATTTAAAAAATAGCAGTAGATTTATGGAAGTGTATTTCCACAGTAACATGGAAACAGTATTTGACTTGAAATCAACAGATGTGGGCCCCAGGTATGGCACCACTGAATCACTTCCTATGTTTGAATCTCTATTTTTCCATCGCTAAAAATGTCTGTTTCAACTCTAAGACTGCAGCAAGCTTTCAGCCATATAGAGAAAACCTCTAAGATACATAAGTCTAAATATGACTATGTTCAATAAACAGTTACACTTTCTTAGTTTAAGGCAATATTGACACACACTAAACAACATAATCAGTTCAGTGCTCTATTCATTCTTTCAAGACTTAAATTCAATGCTGTTTTCAAAGAGACCTATAGCTTGTTATGATGATGGTGGTTATCCCACAAGTTTACAATCGTTATTGCTCAAATGTTTTGTGTTACTGGCAAAGTTATAATAACTCCTTTATGAACCTTTAGGGTGTCTATTCCATCTATTCTACCCCAAATTCTGTAATTTTCCTATCATCATGAATCCTGTGGGTAATTGTGTCTTTTGGCATTGTAAGAACTACAGACTAAATCTACTTTAAGCCAGTGAACTGCATTAGAAAAGGAAAAATCCTTTAAAAGGCAAGACATTTGGCACTGTAGAGATTAGAGGGACCTTGGAAATTGATTTCAATCTGTTAATTGATTGTGAATTGGTAGCTGACTGTACCCATCTCTGGGTTACTTGTAAGCATTCCAAGTAAGCTCATTAACATTAAAATATAAATGTGGGAGCATAGCTAGCAGCTTCCAGAAGGAAACCCCTACCTCAACCATGAGAATCCTACTCCTCTCAATGATTTCATAGTCACCTGTCATTCCCATATTCTCCAGCACATCCTTAGTGTTCTCAACACACCATGGTATTCACAAGGCTTCTAAGACACAGAGTTATTCTCCAAATTAAAAAGGAGTCAAGCTGTAGTATAGATGTAAGCTGTCCAATAGAAATATCATGTGAGCTACATATTTAATTTTAAATTGTCTAGGAGCTACTTTGTTAAAAAGTAAAATGAAAAATTCTAATAACATATTTTAACCCAACACATCCAAAATATTAATCATTTTAACCCAACACATCCAAAACATTATCATTTACCTTGTCATAAGCATTAAAGTCAATGAAATACATATTTTACCATTCTCTTTTCATTTTAAATTTTCAAAATCCAGACCATATTTTCTTACAGCACATCTTAATTTGTACTAGCCACATTTCAAGTACTCCATAGCCATACGAGGCTAGTGGCTAGTATACTGGACAGCATACCATCTAGTACTTCTTTTTTCCTTTTTCCTTGAATATGGGAAACAATAGCAGGGCAACAGTTTCTTATGATATAATTTCAACTGTCATGTCTTTAGTCCACCTGGAAACAGACTTCTGTTCATTCACGCTAGTTCACAGACCATGATTGAATACAGTGATATTTTGGGCACAGCTTCAAAAATATAGGATGACTTTTTCTGGGCAATGATAGACTGTTGGAGGAACAGAACTAGAGGCAACCTCAAGCAACTATCAAAGTGCTATTCTCTCACTGTCTAGAGAGATAAATGACCCAGCTAAGCTCAAACAGCTAGTTAGCAGCAGAGCCAGGTTGGTAATCCACAATTCTAGTTTGCAGTCCATGAACTTTCTGATGCAGTATGTTGAATTTTACCATACTAAAATATGGTACTGGAGGCTACTGTATATATATTTCTATGGCATGGCATTAGTATTTCCTCGTATTTTCCCTATGCGAGCTCTCAGTGATACATTTCTTAGGTGATGAACAAGCTCAAATAATTTCTAAAATATAAGAAATGTAGACCACTTCTGAACTACAGAAATGAGGCCTAAGATATAGTAGGACAGAACACTGGAATCAAGAAAAATGTGAGCTGTAGTTCTAGCTCTGATGAAAACTAGCTGTGTGACCTTGGGCAAATCTCTTAACCGCTCCATGACCCAATCTCCTTATCTGCAAAATGACTGGCAGTGGGAGGATTAGATTATTTCTAAGGTCCCTTCCATTGTAAGATACTTATTCTAATTCCTGCTAGACAAATGATTATATCATAATAACCTTTCTAAGTTAGTCTTCTACTCAGAGGGAAAAAAATGGTGCCACCTGTTCTCTTTATGGATACTTCTAAAAATTAATCAAATAATACTGAATGATTTTATAAAGAAGAAAAATGTTAAATCTCAAGTAATCACTACCATAATAGTGTTTCTCTATAAGCAACCATCCTACAACAGTAAGCATTATAAAAAGCAATAGCATGGTTAAAATTACACTTCTCTTCAGAAAATTTTATTTCATTCAAATAAAAGTGAGAAATTCATGAAACTATATTGTATGGATACACATTTTTATTTTTTACATTTTGAACAGAAAGCTACTGGTTTATATGGAAAATTTTGGTTTAAAATATCTTAACACTACTCCCACTTACTTCCAATTCATTCAATAGATGTGTATATGGCATTTTTGCTAGGCCAGGCATCGTATAATGATGAGCTAAATTGACAAACTTGTCCCCATGGATCTTATAGTTTGATGGATAGATCTAAAGAAAATTAAACTAAATGCTCCTTTAAGGACTGAGTATATGATATGTCATGTCATCCTTCTAATTATTAAAAACTGGTTCCCCAAAAAGCAGCTGTACAAACATATAGACCATAATCCATGTTTACCTTGCTACCTGTACATGTGACTAAGATGGCAAAAACTGGCACATTGGTTCTAAAGAGAATCCTGGAAATACAAATTCCTGACAATACAGTACCATCCTTTATGCTAAAGTGATTCCTCAAAACTCTACACAGGACTCCAGAATGAAGACAAGCCCTCCACTCCTGATTTCTAACAATTAGCAACATGGAGAATTGATCAAAAGGAGGGATGCAATGTTTAAATTCTGTTTGCGGGCCATCATTTGAATTGGCTCTAAGTGATTAATATTTTGCTAGAAGACTCTCTCTTTTTATATTTATATGTGTTGCCAAAAAATTCCCAGGCCTTCCATAATTCTCTAATTAAGAGTTCTCAAATCCTAGTGAAGATTAATGATCACCAAATACCGCTCCTGCTACTATTGTGTTTTCTGTTAAAAGTATGAAATGCATAATTCTATAGAAGATGTTTTCCAATAAAGGAGTATAAAGAAATTTCCTTAAAATTATAAAAATTACAAATTCTGTTATGCCTTTTATTCTGAAAATACCATAAAATTAAAAGTATCAGTGGTCATTCTTGGGAAACAATATTGGCATTCCTCATTCTTACAACTAAAAACCTAAATCCAAGAGCCTTTGTGGTATAGACTTTACTACAGTCCTGGAACAAAAAAAAGATGAAGCAAAGGCTTCCCTATAACAGAACAAGGGAAAACACAGACCTATGGTAGCTAGAGAAGGAAAAAACACTGTAAACCCAGTGTCATCCTCCCCATATCTATTGAGTGTCCTTTGTAAGACTGATGTCTACCTCTGATAACAAGAGGGGGAGGCAGAGTCTAAAGTCAGAATATCAAACACATTTGAAAAGAAAACAGGCGGAAAAAGAATCACTTCTATCAGACACCAGCCAAATGTTCATTTTTATGTACTGGCTTCTTTCAAAATATTCAATCACACCTAATAATTGGCAGAGAACACAAAAACGCTCTCACTCCCATGCTGTTGCATTCACTTCCCCTGGGGTACATGGCCATTTGTAGCCACTAGCAGCCGCAAGGAAAAAACCACAGGAAGACTAGATACGTTCAATTACACCCCCACCCCTCCTGCCTTACACCTCTCTGTTATTAATATACTTTAGCCTTGTGGGTTAGGAAAGGGTCCTTAAAAGCATCAAAGTAACACTTTTCTAACATTTCTGTTAGAGAACTAAAGGCTTTTTTATTAAGAAAAATATAAAAGCAAGCTAAAATATCAAATATCACATTCTATTGATGATTCCTGAACACTTTTCATTTAATAAGCTTCTCAATGGTTTGTTAGAACTGAGAACATGTCTCACTCACAGAATAAGATACATGTTTTATGAAGTCCCTACAAAAGAAGAATGATTATTCTTGCTTTGGAATAATTCTTATTCTTCCTGCTTTAAAAAAAATTGGTTTCTCTTCTTCATCTCTATGCTGCATGCTGTCTAAACAAAAATGTATAATTAGTTGGGTCCAATCTCAGAAGGAGTCACAAATAGTATATGTATTTTCTCATTTACTAATTCCAAAACTGTGTGGATAGAACCCTTTATTTTTAAGTGCTATTCTACAATTACTGGGATAGATTAACTCATGAATTTCACCATCAATTTAGTAGTAGTGGTTACTACTACTAAATAGTTCAGCAATATTCCAAGTGACTTACTTAATATAAATTATTAGAATATGCAGAATGAACAAGCCTCTGATAGTCATTTTCTATACAAATACCTATTGGGCACTTAGAATGTGCCTATGGCTCTTCTACTTGCTGGGAATATCATATTAAGGTAAGCCCTTTGGTATCTGCAGTCTAACGGAGGTGCTCCATAAGAGTCCTGGAAGTGACAGAAAAGTTAGTCAGGTGATGATGAACAAATGTGCTTTAAAGAATCATTGTACACAAAGTCAGCTGAAGACTGACGAATGTTTGTGAGCATGTGTTGCTCCCAAGTCACTTAATCAGGACAAATTTTCTGGAGAAGATCAGCCTTGAGCACAGTTCTAAAATAAGGAAATCACAGCCTTAGGGTAGAGGGGCAGTCCTTTTTGCTCTATCCGTCTTTGTCTTACTCCAAAAACAGACAAGAAACAAACTGTGTCTCTAGGACAATCCTAAAAGAGAATATGCTAAGACACACCAAGCCAACAACAACAACGACAACAAAATTAGAAGTGAACACACCAAGAACACAATTCCTTGAAATATACTGGATACCTCCAGACTTATTCTAAGTTCCTGTATCTGCTCTGCTCTTGGCTTCAGGACTTCTGATATCCGACTCCCCAAAATAAATGCTCTTGATGATGTCTCTCATTAAGGAGAATTACCCTTAAGGATGCCATCAAGATCTCAAAGCCTAACGCACACTTCCTTGATAGCAGGACAACTCCCAATTATAAAAACAAGAGCGGTAGTAGGAGTCACAGCACCAGCAGTGAAATTATGCTGCACATTTAGAAAGTTCTAGGAGGGCTTTATGTTCATAATCTCATCTCACCCTCACAAAGCCTCTGCACGGTATTATCATCACCCTTTGTTTATGAATGAGGAAGTTCAAGCTTAGGGAAGTTCACTGAAGTATCTCCAGTACCACAGCTGGTGGATACAGGAGACGTACACACAAGGTTGCCTAATTCCCAGGCCTGTGGTTTTTAGAGCATGATCCGTCCTGGTTTACTGCCTCCAACACCATCCACCAACATATAAGGCCAACACCAGCTGCCCTACAACAAAGGAGAAGAAAGGCAAGGAAAGAGCTCAAGTAGAGCCGGAGAAAGGAGGAAAAGGGTTCGTCCAGAACGTCTACAGTTGCAGATTAATTACTAACAGAGAAGGGACCGGAGAGATAGGACAAAGGAAAGATCTGACCTAGTTTGTTGAAATAGCACAGTGTTTACATTGATTAAAAGAATATGCAAAAGATAACATGATGCACAGTGGCCGTGCTTCCAGAGTTACCATTTCACATGTTTTAAATTTTTTTCCAGCTCTCAAAGAGGCTGGACTTCCTCTTTGCCCCTGGGCAACCAACACTAAAAAAATAATTTTGAAGGTAAAAATTTTCCATTCTTCCTTTTTACATATTGAGCAATAAAATACCATTATATTTTAAGAAACAGTAACAATCCTTGCTTTCATCTTTGAGTTTTAAAATAAATTGTTCCATCTGTGTCATCAGTGAGAAAAGAAAATTTGGTTGATTAGCACTGAGTTCTCATCACAAATAATATTTATCCAACACTTTTTCTTAATTTTTATTGAATTGTTTGAAATCTTCCTTTTTTAATACACTGATCTTCAGTAAACCTATAGGTGTAAATCACATCCTCAAAATATCAAGGGTAATGATTATAACTTGGGGTCTATAACCCACAGACACATCCAGCCCCTTGCCTCTTTTTGTAAACAAAGTTTGATTGGAACACAGCCATACTCACTCATTTACTATTGTCTATGGCTGCTTTTTAGCTACACCAGCCAAGTTCAGTAGTTGCTATAGAAACCATACAGTCCACAAAGCCTAAAGTATTTACTATCTGGCCCTTTATAGAAAAACTTTGTTGATCCCTGCCCTATGCCATTGATACATCCACAGATAGAAGACTTCATTATTCCTCTCTAACATCTGTCTTCTGGATACTCATCAATTCACTCATTCATTCATTTGTTAATCAACTAATGTCTGTGAAACATCTTCTGTGCCCCGGCACATAGATGAAGAATGGGTTAGAGACTCGTGGGGAAACAGACTAAAGAATACCACCAGGTGATGACTGGTCTAATAAGACAGGAGCCTGGTAAAAAGGAAGCCCAGGAGGCGTCAGGCTGAGGGAATCAGATAAGGTCTCTGGCAGTATACAGTTTGGGCGCTTCAGGTATTATGATTGAGATACTATTACCCATTTTAACAGTGATGTCAAAAATCACTGGGTTACCTTATGCTTTTATGACTTCACAAAAGGCACATTCTGACTTATTGATAGATCTTTAATATTATAAAAGTGTTGAGACAGTTTGGAAGAGATGTAGCTTCTCTGTGACATCAGGAGAGCTGATCATCTCCAAGCATCTGATAGTAAGGGCACCAGTTCTTCCCCAAAGTTGTAAGGACTAAGTAACATTAGATGTCAGACAGAACACAGTCAGGGAAACTATCCAACACAAGACTCACCTGCGCTTCGTGGCCCACCATAATCAACTGCTTATATTCCCTTTTTTGTTTACCCACCAATCCCACCAAAACCTCATTGGTCTATGTTGAACCTTATAACTGGAGAAGTTAGCCTCATGTGTGAGCAGAAAATAAATACCTAATAAATAAATGATTGATGCAATGAGTGAGGATGATTGCTCCTTTGGTGTTTTAATGAATGGCAAAGGATGAAATGAATACTATGACATACATTGTCTAAGTGAGTATCTAGGACTCAAGCTTAAGTATAAGCTTAAGCTTAGCTAAGTCAGCATAAATGACATTTTAAAATATGCTTGCTTTGTTTTTGTTTTTGACTTATTGAATACTTACCTCCCTGGTAATGGATAAAAACAACGGGAAATTCTTAGCAACCTAAACAACCAAATAAGACTTATATTGAACTATTATAATGTGATCAATTTATTTTTAATCAAACAATAAACATTTGATTTGACTGGGTACCTGGAAACAGGCTGTGCTTTAACATACAAATTAGCCATACGTTTATTAAAGAATGTTAATAAAAGTATGTTGACATTTTTCCTTTCTTAAGTGATTTTAAAGTGACATTTTATTTCTATATATTTGCATTTAAATATTTAAATAATTGTCCATTGACCTAAGCAAAATAAATACTGCAAAAGAAAACCAAAAAATGTTCACTTATTAAAACAGCAAAAAATTGCTTCATTTTGGAAGGAGCAGTAAACCAGATAATCTTTTATTCAACAAATATAAATTGACATTTTATTCAATTACGAAAGATTGCTAGTGTAGTTGGAAACCTTTACAATAAATGTTTGTATGGGGACTCTCAAAGCTAGTGAGGGTATGATCTATCAATTACAACATCAGAAAATATACTCTATTTTAGCTTGATAAGATTTATATGCTGAAATGTAAACACTCCTGGATTTAAAAAATATACATATGATTGATAGATTTCTTGCCTCTGATACCATTAGAGGATTTGTTTTGTTTTGGCTGTATTCTCTGGTATAAGTAGGAATCACTGTTTAAAAGCATTATGTATCTAAATAGTTCCAAATATTTTTAAAAATCTAAATGAAAAGAAAAATCTACACCTAAATTTTTTCTTGCCTTTTTCACGTGGCCAAAAAAAAAAATCTAATGTGACAAGTTTACAAGAATCTCTATTATTCTTTTCCTTTATGTAGCCCAGCTTCTTTTTTACTTGTGATATCCCAGGGTGTTCTCACAAAAATTCATTTCAAATCTAAAAGGCAAGGATAATCACTACTTTCAGCAGTAAAAGGTAACAGAAAGAAACTGCAGTTTAAGCACAGATAGCATATAATTAAGAACAAGAAAAATTAAAGTATTCTTAAATATGTGTTGCTTTAATTTTTCTCCTGATGGCTTTTCAGATTACCTTAAAAAGATCTATCCAGATTCCTCCTCTAGAAAAGATCTATTAAAAGCTACAGACACTTGGAGATCCACGAGAAGGAAAAAAATGGGTCATCTTATAAAATTGATTATGTGAGTTGTCTACATGCAGTGCATATGTCAGCAACAAGGAAAACAACCTCCAGATACATTCTGCAGGCAGATTTTCTTCTGGAGAAAATCCTATGTTTTCCTATACATTGTGAAGCCAGCAGGGTAGGGTAGGAGCAGTTCGGTTTCATCCATAAGCATCCACATCAGGCTGGTTTTTGAAAAGAGAGCCAAACCCACAATACCCCAGAAAATAATATTTTGTAATAACAAAAATGGTATATATATATATATATTTTTCCTATCTAAATCTGGAATCCTGACCACCTTATTTTAAACAAGACAGAGATTGCAAGCTTCAATCTGTTTGGATAGAAAAGAATTTATATAAATGTTTTGTTCAAGCCCAAAAGGGAAAGAGAGTTTAAATACACAGTGCATGAAAGATGCATGCCCAACTTCAAAACAGCTTAGTGCACAGAAGAGGAAAAATAATCTAACCTTCTGTTAGTCATTCCCAACAGTTTTTAAGCTTAAATATCTTGCAATTTGCAACATCGTTTCAATGACCCCAACAGTGAGAGATTAACCAAAATTTCATAACTGTCCTGCCCTCCTCCCCTCATGCATCTTGAGGGGAGGGGGAGAGAACAAGAAGGTCAAAGAACAAATGGAAACAAAATCTGTGTTTTGCACTCTTTCTCTGCACTTGAGAAAGAAAAGGAGGCACATAAATCTGTATAATACTAAACCAAATCTCTTTAATTCCAGTCAGCTTTTATCATTCAGCCACTGAGTCTGTGTGTGGAAAAATTCATGCTAATTCCCCCTAGCAACAGCCTCAGCCTATCAGGAGACTTTATGTACCATGCAGCTGCCAGCCAGAGAGAATAACTCTAAGTAGGTCAGGCCTGTATTTCTAAAAATGCTACGGTCTAGTAACCCCACTGTCCCGTCTGTCTGCCCTGCCCCATAATAACCTCAATTGCTTGGTGACACAATGACATACTATCCTGTTAGAGTGCAATCACATCATGCTACATTATTCTGCTGCGAGCATGACTGCTGGGTGAAGGACCCTCGGAGGGGCAGCATTAATCAGGCAGGCATTCATGTCCAGCAGCACTTCGCTCTAGAAATGGGGACTGCATTAATGACCAGCTGTTTGAACTAACACAAACAAAATAATGTCTTCCACCCTGTTGGGTGCACAGAATACACTATTCTGATCTGGCAGGTTCCGCTTCTTGACTAAATCGAAGATGTAAATTAAACGGGCTCAGACAATGTCAGTTTTGGCAACCTCAAAGTGAGTATATTTAAATTATATTACATGTGATTCAAAAAGCTATTGATTTAATATATGCAGCTTTCCATGCTACAATTTTCCCTAATCCACATTTAAAAAAAAGAAAAATGCATACATGGGTAATGCAATACATATGCACATATTACCCAGCAAGCTAAACACACAGAGCTGAACTAAAATTGACTTCTCTTTGGGCAGAGAAACAAAGCAGGTCAGGAGTAATTGTGCGGCATGAACACAAATACAAACAGAAAATGAATGCCATGGAGGAGCACTGAAAACAAATAAGAGTAAACATTCTAAGCCTACGGACCAATCAGCTCCTCCCACTGTCTCTTTGTGGAGGCTGTAGTAGCACCCAAATCTCCAAGCACAGGAGACAAGGGAGGGAAGTGAACGTGGCCTCCAAACCTCCAAGCACAAGAGACAAGGGAGGGAAGTGAACGTGGCCTTCAAATCTCAACAACTGTGGTACCCTGACTTCCCGTAACGATTACTGACTAGCTGCTGTTTGGCTTCAAGACAACAAAAGCTCCTTCAAGGTTTAAACTCGGGAGATCACCAAAAATCAAAGCTCCTTAGTTGTTTTTTAAATTCTGAAGTGGGAATTTTAGAATTTAATTTACCCTATTTACTCGAATGTAACTTTTGACTTCTCTCTACTGAAATGCACAAAAACAAACAAAATTTATGTGTGGATACAGAGATAGGAGACTGGCAGTGCCATTTTTGGCTATTTAGTAAAACATCTTGTATTAATAGAGCTTGCATTGATATTTTCTCACATGATTAATTTGCATGTTTAAGCGTTCACAGTTTCATTTAATAAACATATCCCCCCTGACAAATTGATAATTCAGCCTTCAATTATGCAGAATTCAGTAAGTCTTATCTGTGTAATCCATCAGTATTTGATTTACAAACAGAAAATTTCTTAATCCATTTGCCCTTGTTTGAACTGGGTTTGATAACTTAGTTATGACTATCTTCTTCACTTTGTGGCACACATCACATAGTTATTCTTGGATAGATACAGTCACTGACGCAACCATGAACCGCTAATTACAAGCTGGTGACATTCTGCTTGTCTATGCAGCTTTGAAGTTCTAAGGCTGTTTTTCTCTTGTGCGCTTGCTCGGTTTCATTCTCTTCTCCTCATGCCACCCACCCCCAATCACTTACTCCCTCTTTCCTCTTTTTACCTTAAAGCCTTTCTGGATTCACTCTAGGACTATCTGGAGAAAGAGGCAAGAATGATCAGATTCTGTAACTTACTGCTTTTCCTTTCCTTCTGTACTATCCCTGCACACAGATCTACAGTTTGAAAGTACAGTAATAAGATCCTCACCCAGCCCCACCCGCAGGAATGCATCAACAGCTGGCCAAACATAATCCAACACACACAGAGCTGCCTTTGTAGAATTAGTAACAAACAGTGGAAGGGCCAGACAGGCGTCCCAGAAGAGCTCCCCATGACAACTGGGGAAGCTCCTCACCCCCAGAGTTGAGCTGATTCCACTGAGCTGGGGTTGGAGAACCAACCCCAGCTCTCACATCTGAATCTACAACAAGCCTCAAGTGCCTGCCCTCAACCTCACTAGAAGCTATTCGGAGGGCATTCGGCTCTCCATAATAGCAAGTTAGAAGCAAGCATTCTCCATACCGACAACAGCCATACTCTGCCTCATGGCACATGCCTTTTGAAATGCAACACTGCAAATCTCCAAATCACATGAACAGCATTTACACCTGTACCTAACCATCTTAGCTGTGAGCTGGTAGGACCACCTCTTGTCCTTAGAAAATAATTTCTTTTTGCAAATTATAGGCTGATCCCGGCATTCTGAAACATGTAAATATAACACCGTATTCATCGCCACTGAGCATTTAGCATCTGAAGCCTGTGGTAGCCAGCTGGTCTCAAAGTCATCTGGGATACATTTATTTTGATTAAATTGATCAGATTTCTATTTACAGGATAGAATTTTTTGCCATTACTGAATACAGCTGTGTTTATAGGGATTTGTAGAAGAAGAAAACAAAACCCCACAATCGGTCCTAGCAAAGCACAGAGCATTCAGAACTGGAAGGAGTTAAAACAGAGGGGGCTTGCTTTCACAGTAAAAAGAAAATTCTGCATGCAGCTGCTTTGGCCATGCTGTCTCACTAGTCAGGAAATGGGTGTTGAACTGGAGCTGAAAACACAAGCTGCAATCAAGCCCGATCCAGCAAAGTGACAGACTTCCTGTGTAAAATAGTCAGAAACCTTTTTTCATGTCTCTACATGCATGCACATGCATTTAAATCCATGCTGCGAGGCTGCGATTTTCTCTGGGGACACTGGTACAGTCACCTAGCCCATCAGTTCCTTCGTTGACAGCGCCGGGGACATCCAGACTACAATTTACAGTTCCTCTATCCATGTGCTGGGTTATAAATTATGCCATCCTCCCTAGAATGAGAATGCACAGCAAGCGGCAGACAATCACCCGGCATTCGGCATCTCTTTCTTTCCACGCGCTCCCTCACTCCGCCTTTCTCCAGCTCTGCCTTCTCAAGCAGATACATCAGATACCTTGTTTATCCATCTTCAGCTCCACTCAGGTAAAATGCCACCACATCTCGCCATGGGTTGTCCCCCCAGACTAAATCCCCGAGAACAGCCTGAGCTGGGTGCACGCGGCCGAGGCGACGGCTGCCCTTGCCCTGCGGAGCACGGGTGGGCATTGGATGTAAGGTATTCCTAACTTCCCCTTCCCCAGTCCTTGGCGTCCTCTCTAGCCATCCCACCCCAGGTCTTCTGCAGCTTCACCCTGTCCTCCAAGTCCCCTCGCCCAGCTGCGAGGCAGGAGACCCTGGCTGGAGCTCCGCCAGCAGGTCCTCCTTTCGCAGGGCGCAGACGCACGATTCCGGGATCGGGTGCACCACGGCGAAGCCCAGGCGGGAGACGGCAGGAGCGGCTCAGGTAACCAGGGGAAGCTTGACGTGCCCACGGAGATGCAGCCCTGGAGCTGTGAGGAAAGACGGTCTGGCTTCAGAATTAAAAAAAAGAAAAAAAAAAAAAAAAGAAACAAAACAGCGCAGCTCGGCGCCAGTGGGGGTGGAAAAAACAGATACAAACCATAAAAAAAAAGCAAGAGTTAAAATCAAATTCCAAAAAAAAAGGGGGGGAATACAGAGATCAGAGTACTTCATGCGACTTTTATTTCTGACGTTTCTTGGTTTATTGGCCTCCCCACCCCCTCCAAAATCTGTTCTGTCCCTGAACACTACTGTCTGTCCATGAGTGCCAGTCACAAAGACTCTTGCTCCCAAGTGCTGCAGACCCAGCATCACATGAGAAACCACATGACAAACTGCAGTCGGCTGCTGATGTGGTCAACTATTTCACCCAGGCAGGGGGAGCAGGAGGGAGACAAACCTCAAGTGAGACATGCCCCTCTCAGGCGGCCAGGAAGACATTCCCTTAAAAGAACAATGAGAAGCATGCCTCTGAAGCTTGCTTGGGAATATATATACACTTTTACATATGTGCACTTACAGAGACTAAAGAGGCCGTGGATACTTGAAGACATTCTGAGGATGCTGTACCACAGACACTAGCTGGATGGCAGCAATATTATTTCTAGTATGTATTAGTCAAAGCTGATTCCACTTAAGTGGATTCCTGAAAAGCACACACCACGTCTTCATAGCATGATCAGGCTTGGAAAACCAATTCTATTATCTCTCCCTGCAATCTGTATCTGAACCTGCATCCCTGAATAATTTATTTTTAGACTAATAAGATGCTTGCCAAGACTGCTGCCTTTCTTCGGTAAGCAGCACAGGCAATATTCACCCGAGTAGGAAAGCGTCATCCCTTTGTAGGGAGAAGAGAGGAGATGGTTTTTTAAAAATGCTATTTCTTATTTAAAGGCAGACAAACACATAGCAATAAAGTTCTCGCAAGTAATCTTAAAAACAAGTGAAATGTTTCTGCTTCATTGAATCGACATGTCTCTTATTTGCAGTTTGGCATCTCATGCTGGCAAATGGTGGTGATATTTTTCTAACACCGTTCATGGCTGCAGCTACAGCCCTTAAGCCACATGGATATTGCTACTTCTCAGCAGGGTGAGAGCAAACAATTGCTTTCTGGAGCACCTTTCTGTGGAGGTGCTGCACTGCCAGGTATGTTTGACTAGTTACATTAAGGCAAGTACAAGTGAGATGGCCTCAGGGTCTGTAGATTCTATCACGCATCCTGGAATTAAGTAAGTTGCCTATTTGGGCCATCCTTCCCAAGATGTGAGAGGTATACCTTTTTAGCAAAATTGATTATGCCAGCTAACTAGAACCGGAGAATCATTAAACAGGTGGGAGATAATTGTCTACAACATGTCTTATTGGACTGTGTAGATATCAAGGTAAGTGGCCATTAATTCATTTGAGATGCCCTTTCAGCCTCTCACTGTATAAGTGTGTCAAGGATGGTCCCAGACACTTGGGTTCCAATGATGAGCAAGAGATGCATGGTCTCTGCCATCTTGGAGCTCAAGGTCCAGTAACTGTACACATCTTTTGTCCTTCAAGACAACCTTTCCCCAATTTGAATTCTCCAAAGTTAACCAAGGAAGAGATCCAGCAGTCACTTTTTACCCTTGCCTCTTCAACATCCTCTATGATCTCCCAAATCCTATATATTCTTTACTATCTGCCCTTGGATTTAAGATTTCTTCTCCATTCATTCCTAGAGTCCAAGCTTAGGTACTCATACCCTCCTACCCAATGATCTCCTCTCTGGTCACCCTCTTTTTGTTTCATTCCATCTGGCAGCCTGCCACCAAACTAATCTTACCAAACCCCCACATTCATGATGTCCAGAACTACTGTCCAGATGGGCTAGACAACCCTTTGTTCAAAACCAAGGTGGCTCCTTATTTCTTCATGTTCATACACTACCAGTCAAGACAATCTATTATCTGATTATCCATTGTCTATTTAAACAGATTGGTCTATTAATGATCTTCTGATCACATCCTCCATTGAATCAGGAAAAAAATTGGGGGCTTAATTTTGTTAATAACAATGCATAAAGCATTGCATAAGAAACAAACACACACGAAGCATTGTCCCTGCCCTCAGAGAACATATACTCTATAGAGCCTGTGCTACTTTTTTCTATCATTACTAACCATTTATTATCTTCTATTGCTAGTCATTTCTTCAGGTTTTATTTCCCATGAAAATAATTAGTAAGTCTCAATCCACTTGCTAAATGTAGGTCAGATAAGTGGTGCCACAGAAGGGCTGAAAAGGGAACAAACACTTCTACCTAAATGTCTGGGGAGGTTCCCTGAGTTCCCTGGGATTTGCAGTGAGCTATAAAATATTTGGCCAGAGAGTAGGGTGGGATTTAGGTATTAACAACAATAGCAATGGCAGTCGCTAAAAATTAGCACTTACTATGTGCCAGCATCTATTCTAAGCATTTTAGATACATTAACCTACTTAATTTTATGAGAAAATATTTTTAATAAGTTATTTTCAGTGATATACAGACAGAAGCACAAAAGAGAGGTTAAATAAGTTGCCCAAACTACACAGCAAGTAAGTAGTAAAGCATATCTGGCCCCCGAGCGCATGGTCTTAACCACCATGCTGTCCTGCTTTGGAAATGAAAACAATTGTGGGAGGGAGACCAGGTAGGTGAAAATACATGCATATGTCTGAAGGTGGATGAAGGAATCAAGTAGGGTGTTAGTTCTGTAGAAGTGGGACTAGGTTGAGGAGAGCCACAATATAAAGCTAAGACATTACCCTCTTCATAAACAATGGGACCAACAACCAAATTGTAGGATAATAAGTCCAGTAGCCAAATCTAAGATTGATGGGGGAGGAAGGGATTGGGTATAAGGAGACTAATCAAGAGGCTTCTGCAATTGCCTGGCTAAAAGGGAATTGTGCCCAAACCTTGGTAGTGGTGAAAGGAAAATTGAGATGGATTCTGAAGGTGTTATGAAGAAATGACATTATTGCGGTATTCTTGGAAAACAGAGAGGAGGTGATGGTAAAGCTGACTCTACATTTTTTAAAGCTCAGTGGAAGAAAGGACGCAGGTTCCTGAGCTTAGGAGTTGTGTCATTCATCTTTTTCTTCCCCAGTAGCTAGCAAATGCTTGCTATGCCTTTTTAAAGTAATGAATAAATGAAGGTGATGGAGGTAGAAATGAGAACATCAGAAGTGATGATGCCACATATAACAAAAATCTCTACAGTGAATTTAGTAATTCACAGGATATCTGAGTGGCTTAGGTGGGTTGGCTTCCATCATGCCATTAGTTATATAGAAACAGAATTTATTTTCTCTTTCCACCTTTGGCTTGGTTTTCAGATGCTACCTGATTTCCCCCACCACACGCCTCAGATGCTCTTCCTCAGGCTGATCTCGGTCAGGCTGCGTTTCCTCCACCCTGCCCCAGAGACCCCCATCCTTGCCCACCAGCTGTAGACTCATCCTGTTCTGATCTGACCCCTAATCAGAATGTTGAACTTATCAAGATGATAAGATAAACGGGCTAACATACTTTAACATTCTTTTATTTTATTTTTTTAATAGCACAGGGAGAAACCACAGACGTTTATCAGCCTTCTCACACAATTTTAGCTAACCAGAATACTAAATTAACGAACGTACCTCATTTCTTGGGCAGTTAATGAAGGTTAATGTGACATACTGCCTCTGGCTCTGGAAGTAAAAAGGGGTGTTACTGCCTCATATTATAGCTGGGAAAAAAAAAGTGTTAATAATCTTTCTCATCAGCAGTAAAGAATTGAGCTTTTAATACCCAGATATATTTTAGTAAAAGGCTAGTATATCATCTGTAAGTGGAGTTCAAGAGCAGTGTTAGATAACTAGGGCATTTCAAGAGCCTGCTTACACCAGAGACCAAAAAAAAAAAAAGAACAAGAGAAAAAAAAATACAGCCAAAGCTGAATTTATTCCAAGAGAAAAGAAAAATGTGAATTTATGTTGGCAATATTTTCATTTAAATCACTTTAGATCAACTCTAATAATCTTTAAATAGTAATAAGAAAACTTGTATCTCACAAATAAGTGATTTTGAGTAAATGGGGTAAATGTGTAAGCAAGGTCGTTTGATTCAATGATGTTCACACAAATGCGTTATGTGGACCTGCTAATCTAAGACAGTGTAGTAGGCATTGTCTAGGGCCCTTAAAGAGCTTACAAT
Organism: Hylobates moloch; assembly: GCF_009828535.3. Classification (NCBI taxonomy): domain Eukaryota; kingdom Metazoa; phylum Chordata; class Mammalia; order Primates; family Hylobatidae; genus Hylobates; species Hylobates moloch. Next base: position 21,430,491 of record NW_026652295.1, on the reverse strand, counting down.
ACACCTACCCAGGAAGACACTTCCCTTCCTTTTACAGAGGGAAGCTATTGCATTTGATGATAGTAAAAAATAGCAGGGGAGGCAGGGTAGGTGCAGTGGCTCACTCCTGTAATCCCAGCACTGTGGAAGGCCAAGGTGGGTGGATTGCTTGAGCCCAGGAGTTCAAGACCAGCCTGGGCAACATGGCAAAACCCCATCTCTACCAAAGAAAGTACAAAAATTAGCAGGGTGTTTTGGTGTGCACCTGTAGTCCTAGCTACTCAGGAGGCTGAGGTGGGTGAATCACTTGAGCCTAGGAGGTAGAGGTTGCAGTGAGCCATGATCATGCCACTGCCATACAGCCTGGGCAACAGAGCAAGACGCTGTCTCAAAAAAAATAAAAGAAAAGAAGGGTATACTCTCTTGACAGGGAGCCAACCCACCTTAGAGATCTTACCATAGCAGAAATAGCTTGCATGATGGGAATATTCAATGAATGTGAGTCTTCAATCCCTTAAGTGAATAAGAATGCTATGCTTTATCTGTGCAATCCTGGGAAATATTAATGATGTGCTGATAGCGTCAAGAAAGGCGGGGTCTAGAGGTTTATCTAGCAGAGTTGCTAGAGGACTTAAAACTGCATGTCATGGTTTCTAACCTCTTCAAAATGGATGCTGAATTAAGATGAGCCCTTCCCAAAGCGGACTGACAAAGTGACTAATTGCTGGCTGCTGGCAGAGGACTGATTTCCCCTCTCTCTGCTATCCAGCATTATTACCCTCGTCCATTTTACAGGGACCAAATGGCAAGTTTAAGGTGGAAGAACTGTGTTTGTTCACCTGTGAGTGGTTTGACCTTAGACTTTGCAGAGCACTGTCAGGAAGTCGGTTTTTCCATGCTCTTTACAGTAAACAAAGACAGTGTGGCTGGGCTCCAAATGTTACAGAAGGTCAGGGACCAAACTGCCTCAAAGACAAAGACTGCTTCCAGAAATTGAAACACAAAATAGATGTGAGCGCCATCAACATTCCACACTGTGCTCCTGTTCATTCTCAGTGTTTGCTTCAAACAATGTGACACATACCCAGCGTAGATGCATAATAGAAATAGAATCATAAAACCCCAGGTGCTGGAAAGCACCTTAAAGGTCATCTGGTCCAACCGCAAATCTAAATTGTGAATGCTGCCCTTTAAAACCTCCTCCATGCAATCATCCAGACTCAAGGGGAACACCTCTGGTGACTATAAACACAGTGCCCTGGGAGAGAGACAAGCCATTCCATCTTTTGAATGCAACAGCCTCAGTATTTAAAACCCTGAGCCAAGGCCGGGCACAGTGGTTCACGCCTGAAATCCCAGCACTTTGGGAGGCCAAAATGAGCAGATCACCTGAGGTCAGGAGTTTGAGACCAGCCTGGCCAACATAGTAAAACCCTGTCTCTATTAAAAATACAAAAATTAGCCAGGCATGCTGGCATGTGCCTGTAATTCCAGCTACTCAGGAGGCTGAGGCATGAGAATCACTTGAACCCAGGAGGTGGAGGTTGCAGTGAGCCAAGATTATGCTACTGCACTCCAGCCTGGGTGACAGAGTGGCACTCTGTCTCAAAAAAAAAAGAAAAAAAAAAGCTGAGCCAAAACGTCCTATTCTACGACAGGAGGAGCCTCACTGGAGCTTCTGTTTATTAGCCCTTGATTTGGGAGCTCAAATCTAGTGACTTCCACATGTTGGTCCCTCAGTTACTGGAGGGCATCTATCATCCCCCATCCAGATTTTCCTTCTCAACACAAAATATCTGCAACTTCTTTAGACATTACTCTGTGACTTCAAGTCTCTTCAACATTCAATTTCCGAGCCTAGGAATACATTCCAGTTGATCAGTAGTGCTTTGAATGATGTGTCACACAAAATATAACACAAGGTCCCGTGATGTGCCTACACAAAGCAAAATAGTCCTATTACTTCCATCATTCAAACTGATCATATTTCATTTAGTGCAGACTAACCTGCACTTGCTTTCCTAGTGGGTACCTCATGTTGGTGACTCTTACTGGGCTCACCTGTGCCTTTATTCATACAGTTTCACCTAAATCACATTTCTACCATCTTCAGACAATGTCTTTGTGCATTAATTTGACTGGTTTTGTTTTGTTATTGGTTTTGGTTACCATATATGATCAGATTTTAGTTATATTTTAAAACATTTTTAAGCCAGTTAATAGTGGCTCATGCCTGTAAGCCCAGCACTTTGGGAGGCTGAGGGGCAAATAACTTGAGCTCAGGAGTTTGACACTAGCCTTGGCAACATGGTGAAACCCCGTCTCTACAAAAACACAAAAAGTAGCCAGGCATGGTGGTGTGTGCCTGTGGTCCCAGCTATTCAGGAGGCTGAGGTGGGAGGATCACTTGAGCGTGGGAGGCAGAGGTTGCAGTGAGCCATGATTGCACCACTGCACTCCAGCCTAGGTGACAGAGTGAGACCCTGTCTCAAAAAAAAAAAAAAAAAATTTGTTTTAAAGGAAAGTAGTAGTAGTAAGTTATTCTTGAAGGAGTCATAGATAAACTTGTAAATACACATATCTATCCATGGTAAGATACAAGACTTACGAGAGCGGAAGTTCTTAGCAGGCATTGAGTACACCTTCTGTTTTTCGTCTATCAATCACGACAGCACTGCAAAGAATAACTCTGATTACATAAAATACCCTGGCCTAGTAGGAAAAACACTGGACTAGAAGTCAAAAGCTGTGGGATCTGGTATCTATGTTGCTATGGACTATATGTTTATCTGTTATATAATTATAGAAAGGTCATTTTATCTTTTTTCAAGCTATAGTTTCCTTCGTTGTAAAGTGAGAATCTCAATACACACCCTGCGCTGTAGTGCATTCTAATAGTTTATATTTCTGTGGAATTCTAATTAAATTTGTAAATCTATTCTTTAATGCAATGGAATAAATTGTATATTAGCCAGTGGTTAAGCCCTGGCTAAAATTTTCTCTAGACTTTCATTAACATTAGATAAGTTTTACATTACATTGTGTCTTAAGTGAGTGAATGGCATATTCACACAGAAAGTTCTTCTGTCCAGAGTTTTTTTTTTTTTTTTAATATGCCAATTAGGGAAATTAGATAAGTCTGACTGGGGGTCCTGGAATCTTTACCCTCTGATAAAATAACAGTTTTGAATAGGTGAACCAATTACTGAGATTCTTGGGGTAAGGAATAAATGTCATAACGTGATATCATCACTTTCCTATAATCCAAATGTCTTCTTAAAATGTCTTTAATTAACTATACAGAGAGAACCTTCAGGTTGAAAAGATCTAGTTTCTTTCACATTTTTTAACTAGAGCCATGACAACAGAGTGCCTTGATGTCAATCAGCAGTTCCCACAATGGGAATACTATTCACATTCTGAGCGAGGGGGGAGGGAATGATGGCGTATGGGCATTACAAGAGAACACCAGCTCATCTTCAAATCTTGCATTACAGTAAAATTAACTCCATGATCAGATTCTAAGACACATCCAACCCTCATAACATTAACTTCACAGAGCACAATAGTTGGTCTTTTTACTAAGTAAGTATATTACTAGACTATGCAGTTTTTCTCTTAGATCAAAAGAAATAAAATAAAAATTGGAATGGTGGGCTTCATTTTCTCAAAATCTGGGCCCAGTTTTGGCCCAGCCTTTCTCTGTGCATGTTCCTTCACCATCCTGACCTCAGCACCATCTTCTGTAAAACAGAGGAGGTCTCTGAGTGTCTAGGCTCTCTGCCCGTATGTCAGAAAGGAGGCATGTTTTTTGGCTTCTGAAGATCCTCTGCTTTCAACATGTAAGCTATCGAAGCAGCTTATGATCCTGGAGATCCACAAGTCATATTGTATCTTAGTTTCTCTCATTCTTAAAAGCTTCATGGCAAAGACCCTAGTGCAACAATATTGTCTCAGTCTCAAATCCCTTTCTGGGCATCAGGCAGAGGGCTCTCAAGCCAAGACCCTGGGCTTCAGTAGCAGTGGGCATGCCACACTTCAATGAGCCTGAAAGAAAAGCCACAACTATGTGATGCCCACATAGTCCAGATATAGAGAGTGATGTGGAGATAGACTGGTGCCTTTTGATGTTTGCAAAATATACCTAGGTAGCAAATTGTTACATAAAGTGCCCAATGGCATTTGATATGAACAAAAGTTGTAAACATTAGCTTATTGTAACCAATAAAAGAGATTCTAAAATGCAATTAGCACAAATGACCACATCTCCATTCAAGTAGCAAGGCAGACTTTTAGAGGAAACCTTAAAAGAATTAAAGTGGCCATGTTCAGGATGCCAAATGCATACAGATAGATATATCACTGGCTGCTAAAGCAGTAAAGCTTTCTCAGGCAATAGAGGAGGCAGGCTTATGCCCAAGGTTAGATTGAGTGTCTTATTGAAGTACAGCACACCCCCGCCCCCACTGCATTTGATGGCCTTTTCTGCCGGTTCCCCCAAGATCAGTGCTATAGTATTACGGTGTCTATAGGATGTAGGTATATGGAAGGGAGGAAAAGGATGGCAGAACTGGAAAGAAAAGATGTTCATTTTTTACTCCATTTGACTCAATGCATGCTTTATGTAGAATTCATCCCATAAGGTCAAAAATCTAATTAGGCTTTATTTTAAAAGCTCTGAAACATGCAATAAATCACATGTGATTTTTTTCATATGAGCTGTGACTCAATGATTGAATTTATATTCATGAAAATAGTTCAGCTTACGTTAAACACTGGTTCCTGATACTGCCTTTCCCAAAACACACAAACATACACACACACACTCACTCACTCACAGTTTATATATAAATAGATATGTGTATGTTTTATTGAGATTATAAAGTTATAAAGTATATATAACTGTACAAGTATGCAAAATTATACATATAGAAGACAGTATCAGCATAAATAATTTATCTTAATAGAGTTGGCTTAATTTTTGATACTCTATATTCAAAGACAAAGATTTGTTATTACTGAGGATACTGAAAAGAATATCTTTTTTCAGAATCTAAGGAAAATTTAAAAATAATTATTCAAATATGTTGATATAGTGACATAAATATAGCACCTCTTCATATGACTTCTTTGAAAGCAGAAACTTTTGTTTATATGAGTATACTAAAAAGGCCAAAATGATCTTAATACTCTTAGGTTACTGAAGCTGCAAAAAGACATATTGATCAGTAAGCAGATTATCAGGTGTAGTTAAATGTAAAGTGTAAAACCCTGGGAAAAGAGTAAATCTAATAATACTGGACAATCAGTACTATATGTTAGGTACTGCTCTGAGCACTTCGCATTTACTGAGTTAGGCACTATTTCAATCTCCATTTTATAGATGAGAAAAGTGCAGCAACAACAGAGAAGTTCAATAACCACCAAGGCCACACAGCTAACACATGGGGGAGCCAGGCTGCATATTCAGGTAGTGAGGCTCCACAATTCCTGCCCCAGAGTCCATTACTCTGCCTTGTATCTCTTCCCCCACCTGACCCCTAACACCCAAAACCATATCAAAGGCAGATCCCTCTCTTGAATCTGCTCAGGCCTCATAGTGTCCATGATACAGAACCAGGCTTTCTAAAGGAGTTTTAGAAACATGGTATCATTGTTATAACAACTCTGCCAGTGTGCTATTATTCTCCTTTGACAGATGAGGAAACTGAAACCCCCCCAGAGATGAAGCAACATCCTCAAGATCAAAAAGGTAACAAACGATTGAGGCAGGATTCAGATATTGCTCTACATGACGGGAAAGGCTGTGCTCTTGGAATTACAGTCATAGTACAACAGATCAAGTTCAAAGCATCATCTAAGTCAAGAAAAACCAGTAAAGAGGTTTGGAGAGACAAACAAGGTCAATTCCAGGCATGTGGGTCAGCAGAAAAGGCACCATTGAGCAGCACTGAGACTGTAGGATCACAGCTCAGAGGCTGCTTCCTCTTTGGTTCTGGGCATCAGCCTCAGGTCCAGTCAAAGTGAATGGCCCCTCTGACTGGAATCGGAGGTGCCTGGGTCATCTCATCTCACAGAGCCAAACAAATACAATTAGCTGTTGCAAAGCCTTTTGGGAATTATTCCCAGTGTAAATAAACACATAACCATATAGCAAGAGCCTTGATAAAGTCCAAAAACAAGCGAACTTGGAGTATCTAAGAGAAAAGACCAGAATGTAAATGAGAAACCAAATAAACTGGGGCAAACTACAGGATAGGGCCCTGTCTCTGATGGCCTGCATATGATGAACCATAGAAAAAGGATGGTGAATTTTGGGTAATAAGAAATGTCAATGAGATGGAAGAACCACCTGTTTTATGTAAAGCTCCAAATAACCAGATCACACTGGACAGCCACTCAAATAATGCCTTCATAATACAGAGTATTATTGAGAATAACTCAATTCACAGAGAGCTTAAGGCAGCCAATATTTGATAGCCTGTCAGAAAAAAACAGAACAGTAATTACAGAAAAGAATCATATCCTCAGAAAAACAAAATCAAACTAAGTTTGTAAAGTCTATCTTACAGACACATTGTCTGGACTGGTCCTCTCAAAAATACTGGTTTTTTTATGCCAATTTGTTTAGTTAATGATTTTTGTCTTATTACTTCAAAACTGGAAATATCCTATGACTCATAACCTCTTACAACCTTTCTACTTTCTTAAAGAATCTCAAGTTTATAATCACAGGGGATCGGATTTTTTTTTTCAAAACTTAAATGATGATGTAACTATTTCTGTGTCTATTGTAGAAAAATCAACCTTATTACAACTGCAACAATGGCATTAAGAAATATGAGTAATTCCAATCAACTTGAGATAATGTCTAATCAAACACAAATACAACTGATAAATTTCATTAAATAGCATGGAGATTAAATTAAAACACTATTATGTAATAAAAACCTTTAGTGGTACTAAAATTTTAGAATAGTTCAGATATACAGAAAAATTTCAAAGATATACAGAGTTCCCATTTTTTTTCCTATTATTAACCTCTCATATTTGTCACAGCTAATGAATATTCAATACAGTGTTATTAACTAAAGCCCATACATTTATTCAGATTTCCTTAGTTTTTAGCTAACATTCTTTTTCTTTGTTCCAGGATCCCATCCGGGCCACCACATTGAATTTATTTGTCAGTCATTTTAGGTACCTCTTGGCTGTGAGTTTCTCAGACTTTCCTTGTTTTTGGTGACCCTGACAGTTTGAGGGAGTACTAGTCAGTTATTTTTGTAGAATGCCCTAAATTTGAGTTTGGCTGGTGTTTTTCTCAGGGTTTGACTGGGGTTATGGGTTTTGGGGAGGAAGACCACAGAGGTGAAGTACCATTCTCCCCAAATTAAATTAAAGGCACATACCATCAGCATGCCTTATACTACTGATGTGAACTCTGATTGCCTGGCTGTGGTAGTGTTTGTCATGTTTCTCCACTGTAAAGTTACTCTTCTCATCACCCATTTTTCTGTACTGTACTCTTTGGAAGAAAGTCACTACATGCATCCCAAATTTAAGGAGTGGGAAGTTATGCTCCACCCATTTGTAAGCAGAAAATCTACATAAATTGTTTGGCATTCTTCTGCATGGGAAAATTATCTCATTCTCCCATTTATTTATTTGATTTTTTTTATATCAGTATGGACTCATGGGTATTTCTTTTATACTTTGGGTTACAATCCAATACTAACATAATAAAGAAATTTTTAATGGAGATACATTCAAATTCATTGCTAAAATGGGCCTGACACCTCTTGACCTTGGCTAAACAGAGATTCTGGATGGAGCAAAGCACTTGTGACATCATGTGGACTTTGAAGGTTAAGAAACTACGGATCATCAGGACATATTTGCTCTTCCATCTCACAGAGAAAATGGGGATATACCTCCTCATTCCAGGAAACTTTCTTCCTATATTTCTGATATATCCAGGATAAAATTCAATATATATAGTCAGTAGCTTCAAAGTTAAGCATAAATTGTTTACCAGAATTCTTAAGGCAGATGTTGGATCAATATCTCATTCTCTTAGAAATAACTTTGGTGCTTATAAGTAGGCATCACGTAATCTGATATACTGATATTATATATATAATTGTGAAAAACATTTATATATCAGATTATGTGATATCATAATCTGATGTATAATTTTCACAATTATACATATATTTCAAGTATAATTGTGAAAAACATTTGCAGGTTAAAGTTTCATATGTAGACAGAATAATGCCTGGAGGTATAGGGATATAATTGGGAATTAGAGTAATAAATATTTTAAGTACTTACCACATATTACTCATTAGCACAAAAGTAACTTTAGGTATTAAATGCATGACAAGACTCCATTATAAAGAAGTGCCTGAAAGCTATAGGGCAGAAAGGTATAGAACACAGTATAGACTAGAAGGAGATAAAGAAAATCAGAAGTTTTTATTCATTCATTTATTCATCAAAAATGTACAGAGTACCTCCAATTATCAGCAGCTGTGCTAAAGACTAGGTATATTACCTACATAGTTACAAATTTTGCTCTCATGTAGTCTGCAGGAAGAGAGACCATTAATCAAAGAATGGCACTATTGACACTTGTGCAGGAAAGAGTTAAGTCAACAGGCCTGGGCTGCTCAAACCTTGCGTATTCCCAGAGTCTCAAGACTGGTCTTGGCCTGGCTCCTGGGAAGATTACTTCTGAGCCCTTGGCTGAGACAGGAGTTTATGCCAACAGTGTGATTTATGGCAAACACCTGTTTTTGTATGCCTGAGGCTTTGGATCATGCTGTATCAATTTGATCTGAGGCCTGAAGACTAGTAGCTAAGGTGCTGCATGCCTACATGACTGACCTCCAATAAAAACCCTGGACACATGCCTCAAGCGAGTTTCGTTGGTTGGCAACACTTTACATATGTTGTCACACATTGTTGCTGAGAAAATTAAGTGTACTCCATGCAATGCCAGTGGGAGAGGACAACTGGAAGCTGGTGCTTAATTTCTCCTCTACTCCATGCTATCCACCTTTTCACTTCGCTGAGTTTTTTCTGTATCCTTTCAACGTAATCAACTTTAACCATGAGTATAACAGCTTTTTTTGAGTCCTGTGAGTCTTCCAGCAAACCATTGAGCCTGAGAATTATCTTTGGGATCCCCAACACAATACTACAATTAAAAAATGAGGTACATACTCTAAAGAAGAATAATATAGTTTGTGGGAGTTTATAACATAGTAACCTGAAGTAGACTAGGAGGTCAAGGAAGTCTTCCCTGAAAAAGAGGTTTGAGCTGTGATAATGGATGCATAAGACATTGCTTATAAAGGTGGAGAGAGCTTTCCAGCATGGTGAATTGCATGTACAAATCCTCTGGTCAGGGAGAGTAAAGTGTGTGTGAGCAGCTGAAAGTGACATGCACAGCTGGAGTGGAGGGAACAGCGGGAGGTGGGATGGGAGATGGGTGGGACAGTCCTCAGAGGCTGGGCCTGGCAAACCATGTGAAGGATTTTTGTTCATTATCCTGAGAGTCATGGGAAGCCATGGAAAGGCCAGAAGCAAAGGGGGACTCAGGGTGGTCTTCTGAAATAAGCATTCCGACAATGGGGGTTGGGGGGAGAACTTATAGGAGGTGATGAGTCGACAGAATGAAAACAAGGCAATCTCTTTTTATAGAACTCAGAAGCGAGATGATAGTATCTCTGGCTGCTGTGCTGGCAGAGGGAATGTTGAGAAATGGAAGCTTTTCATAGAAATTTAGTGGGCCAAATTACTTTGCTGGCTTGTGCAAATGACAGAATGGTTGGACCACTCATTGAAGCAAGACACACTAGGAGAGACCAGGTTTATTTTTCTCGGGATGAAGCATAAGAATGACATACATTTGGTCTTGGATACACTGAGTTTGATGTGCCTTTAGAGTTGAATATGGAGATAGTTATAGGCCACTGAATATATAGGTATGGACAGATGTCATTCAGGTTTCATCCACAAATTATAACTACAGCTATCGACTCAAGGGGCAACTATCATTTGCCTGGCATTACTTTAAGTACTTTCTATATATGAACTCATTTTATCCTCACAATTATTAAATGAGCAGATCCTATAATTAGCCTATATCATTCTCATAGCAAGCCAAGGAAGGGGGTTGAAACCAACTTTGGAGACAGTAGGGAGTAAAAAAGAAGAGGGATTTTGAGGTTGCCACTATCAGTAACTGATTCCTGGCAGACAAGACTGAGAGTATATCACCAGACCTGAAGGAGGAGGAGGCTGGGCTATCCTGGAAGCCAAGGGAAGTTGGTGCCCCAGAAGAAGACAGTTTTTATTTAATGCTGTTAAGTTTACTAAGAAGAGGACTATGGGATGGACAACAGTCAGTCATTGCAAGTAAAAGTCATTTTGATGAAGCTGGAAGCTAAATTAGAGAACGGTGCATGGAAGGCAAGAAAGTGAAGACAGGGAAGTGCTTTCAGGGCATCTAGCTATAAAGGGTAGGAGAGAAAGCAGTACCTGCAGGGAGCTAAAGGAGTCAGGGAGGAGCTGTTTGTTTGCAGGTGAGATGGGAGAGCTGTATTCAAGTTTTAAAGTCAATGGAAAGGATTTATTTGAGAGGCAATAGTTGAGTACACATGAGAGAAGTACACTGATTGCAGTCAGCTGAGATCGCACCATTGAATTCCAGCCTGGGCGACAAGAACAAAACTCCGTCTCAAAAAAAAAAAAAAAAAAAAAAAGAGTACGTTGATACTGTAAGCTTCTTCAGCAGTCTAGAGTGAGAGAGATGGGATATAAATATGGTCAAACATATTTGGGCAGAACCAGTCAGTGAAATGATACTCTTCATAACACATGTCACAGAAACCAGTAATAGATCCAAGCCCTGCCTGTGCTCCACTCTGCTCTCATACCCATTAGTTTCCTTATTTCCCTTTGGCTATCCCTGCCTTCCTTCCTTCATGACTCCATATGCCATGTTCCTCCCACTTCGGACACATCGCACTTGCTGTTTTTTTCAGCTAAGAATGTTTTTCACTCCATCCAATGCCCCACCTCTTCATCCAGTTTCTAGCCTGATGAAGATGTTAAATAAACAGTCATTGGTTGAACAACTTGTGTTCAAAACACTTACTGAAACAAACCTGTATTAGTCCGTTTTTACACTGCTATAAAGAGCTACCCAAGACTAATTTATAAAGGAAAGAGGTTTAATTGACTCACAGTTCAGCATGGCTGGGGAGGCCTCAGGAAATTTACAATCATGACGGAAGGCAAAGGGGGAGCAGGTATCTTCTTCACGAGGTGGCAGGAAGGAGAAATGCCAAGCGAAGGTGGAAGAGCCCCTTATAAAACCATCAGATCTCGTGAGAACTCACTCCCTATCAGTATGCTTCAATTACTTCCACTTGGTCTCTCCCTTGATATGTGGGGATTATGGGGATTACAATTCAAGATGAGATTTGGATGGGGACACAAAGCCTAACCATATCAAAACCCAATCTGAAACTCAATATGATTTTGGATATTTGTTTCAATGTGCTTCTGATTTTGGTCACCAATAAATATTTTTATCAATATAAATTTGAATCATACTTAAAGAAGGCATTGTAGTCTAATATTTAGTTATATTTTTATATCCATGATCATATTCATCCCTCCTACAAATATAAAAACATATGCATATGCCATTTTATTATTTTATACAAAAGAGTATTTTTAAGCAGACACATACCTGTCCATTAATTCTCTCCTACTAAGCAAACAACACGGAAGGAAATTCTAATCAGAATGTCAATCTATTAATTTACAATGAGAGGTACAACTGTCAATTCAATCAGATATTTTTGTTAATCTGAGCAATGCATATTTTTACCCTGGCCAAGCCAGCCACTGATTGGTAAACCTTACATTAAAAAATGTAGATAGGTGCATATCTCTCACCATATACAAAAATAAACTCAGGATGAATTAAAAACTTAAATGTAATACTTGAAACTGTAAAAATACCAGAAGAAAACCTAGGGAGAGCTCTTCTGGACATTGGTCTAAGAAAATAATTCATGACTAAGACCGCAAAAACACAAGCCGCAAAAAACAAAAATAAAAAACTGAGATGTAATGAAATAAAAAGGTTTCTGCACAGCAAAGGAAATAATCAACAGAGCAAACAGACAACCTGCAGAATGAGAGAAAATATTCACAAACTATGCATCTGACAGAAAACTAATATCCAGAATTTACAAGGAATGCAAACAACTCAACAACAACAAAAACAACCCCATTAACAAGTGGGCAAAGGACATGAATAGATATTTTTTAGAAGAAGACATACAAATGGTAAACCCACAAATGAAAAAAAATGCCCCAAATCACCAATCATCAGAGAAATGCAAATTAAAACCACAATGATATTATCTTACATTAGTCAGAATGGCTATTATTAAAAAGTCAAAAAAACAACAGATGTTGGCGAAGATGAGAAGAAAAGGGAACTCATACACTATAGAAAAACCTCTATGGAAAACAGTATGGAGATTTCTCAAAGAACTAAAGATAGCACTACCACTCAGTTCAGCAATCCCACTACCATGTGTCTGCCCAAAGGAAAAGAAATTGTGTCAAAAAGATACCTGCACTCTTATATTTATCACAGCACTATTCCCGATAGCAACGATATGGGATCAACCTATGTGTTCATTCAGCCATAAAACAAGAATAAAATCATGTCTTGGAGCAACATGGATGGAACGAGAGGCCATTATCATAAGTGAAACAACTCCAAAACAGAAAGTCAGATACTGCATGTTCCCACTTATAAGGGGAAGATGAAAAAAAAAAAAAATAAGACATTAGAGACTAGGAAGAGGGGCACAGAGGGAGAGTGGGTGATGAAAAATAACTTAGTGGATAGAATGTAAATTATTCAGATGATGGCTACACTAAAAGCCAAGACTTCACCATGCAATAAATGCACATAACAGAATTCCACTTGTACCCCTTAAGTTTACACAAGTAAATGTAATTTTAAAATAAAAATACATTTTAAAAATATAAGTGGGAACAGAAGACACAGCAATGGCTTCCAGGTACTTAGAGTAGGAATATAGGGATTGTTTTCAAAGTGGCAGGAGGGATTTGATTATCTTGATGGCTATATGACTCTATGTGTTTAGTGGGTACTTCAAGGAGTATAAGAAGTTTACTTATAGCAAATAGTCTTGGTACAAGAAAATTATATAGCACAGTTAGTGACACTGTAGTCTTTGGAACCCTAAAATCTAGGTTCAAATCCCAGCTTTATAACTGAATTACTTGGTAATAAGAAATTTATTAGAACTAATCCCTGACAGTTCAAAATACAACAGTAGATTCTAAAAAATTGAGGAGGAGGGAATCCTCCTCCCTAACACATTCAATGAGGCCAGTGTCATTCTGATACTAAAACCTGGTAGAAACACAACAAAAAAAGAAAGCTTCAGGTCAATATTCCCTGATTAACATGGATGCAAAAATTCTCAACAAAATGCTCGCAAACTAAATCCAGCACCACATCAAAATGCTAATCCACCACAATCAAGTAGGTATTCCTGGGATGCATGGTTGCTTCAACATATGCAAACCAATCAATGTGATTTATCACATAAATAGAATTTAAAACCACATGATCATCTCAATAGATGCAGGAAACTCTTTTGGTAAAATATAATATCTCTTCACGTTAAAAACCCTCAGCAAACTAGGCATTGAAGGAACATACCTCAAAATAATAAAAGCCATATATGACAAACCACAGCCAACATCATACTGAATGGGCAAAGGCTGGAAGTATTCCTCTTAAGAATCAGAACAAGACAAGGATGCCCACTCTCACCACTCCTCTTCAACATGGTACTGGAAGTCATAGCCAGAGCAATCAGGCAAGAGAAAGAAACAAAACGCATCCAAATAGGAAGAGAGGCAATCAAACTATCTCTCTTCACAGATGATATGATTTTATACCTAGGAAACCCCATAGTCCCCGCCAAAAAGCTCCTTGATTCCTTGATCTAATAAATCAGCAAAGTTTCAGGGTACAAAATCAATGTACAAAATCAGAAGCATTTCAATACATCAACATCAACAATGTCCAAGTCAAATCGAGAATGCAATCTCATTCACAATATCGACCAAGAAAAAAAGAAAAAAAAAAAACAACCTAGGAATACAGCTAACCAAGGAGGTGAAAAATCTCTACAGCAAGAATTATAAAATGCTGCTGAAAGAAATCAGAGATGATAGAAGCAAATGGAAAACATTCCGTGATCAAGAATAGGAAGAATCAATATTATTAAAATGGCCATATTGCCCAAAGCAATTTACAGATTCTATGCTATTCCTATCAAGCTACCAACAACATTTTTCAAAGAAATAGAAAAAAAAAAACTATTCTAAAAGTTATACAGAACCAAAAAAGAGGCTGAATAGCCAAAGCAATCCTAAGCAAAAAGAACAAAGCCAGAGGCATTATACTATCCAACTTCAAACTATACTATACAGCTACAATAACCAAAACAGCATGGTATTTGTAAAACAAACAAACAAACAAAAACAGACACATAGACCAATGGAACAGGTCATAGAACCCAAAAATAAAGCTGCACACTTACAACCATCTAATCTTTAACAAAGCTGACAAAAACAAGCAATGGGGAAAGGACTCTATTCAATAAATGGTGCTGGGATAATTGGCTAGCCATATGCAGAAGATTGAAACTAGACCCCTTCCTTACACTATGTACAAAAATCAACTTGAGATGGATTAAAAACATAAACGTAAAACCTAAAACTATAAAACCCTAGAAAAATATAAAGGAAATACATTCAGGACATAGGCCATGACAAAGATTTCATTTTAAAGACTCCAAAAGCAATTGTGACAAAAACAAAAATTGATAAACAGGACCTAATTCTACACAACAAAATAAATTATCAAGAGAGTAAACAGACTACCTACAGAATGAGAGAAAATATTTGCAAACCATGCACTCAAGAAAGATCTAATATCCTGGATCTATAAGGAATGTAAACAAATTAACAAGCAAAAAACAATACCATTAAAAACTGGGCAAAGGACATAAACAGGCACTTATCAAAAGAAGACATACATGCAACCAACAAACATATGGAAAAATGCTCAACATTACTAAACATTATAGAAAGGTAAATCAAAACCACAAGATATTGTCTCACACCAATCAGAATGGTTATTTTTAAAAAGGCAAAAAATAACACATGCTGGTGAGGTTGCAGAGGAAAAAGAGCACTTATATACTGCTGGTGGGAATGTAAATTAGTTCAGCCATTGTGGAAAGCAGTTTGAAGATTTCTCGAAGAACTTAAAACAGAACTACCATTTGACCCAGCAATCCCATTACTGGGTATATACCCAAAGGAACATAACATGTTCTACCATGAAGACACATGCACACATATGTTCACTGCAGGACTATTCACAAAAGCAAAGACATGGAATCAACCTAAATGCCCATCAACAGTGGACTGGATAAAGAAAATGTAGTACGTATACACCATGGCATACTATGCAACCATAAAAACAATGAAATCATGTCCTTTGCATCAACATGGATACAGCTGGAGGCCATTACCCTAAGCAAATTAATGCAGGAAAAGAAAACTAAATACCACATGTTCTCACTTAGATGTGGGAGCTAAATAGTGAGTACACATGGACACAAAGAGGGGAACAATAGACACCAGGGCCTATTTGAGGGTGGAGTGTGAGGATCGAAAAACCACCTTTGGGTACTATGGTTATTACCTGGGTGACAAAATAATCTGTACACCAAACTCCAGTGACCGTAATTCACCCATGTAACAAACCTGCACATGGATCCCTGAACCTAAAACAAAAGTTGGAAAGAAAAAAATGCAACAGTAGGTCAAAAGTCCTTTTGAGAAGTTATGAGAACAGTGCAGATAAAGTTTTTAGCATATGCCTGGCACAATAGATGCTAAATTTATCAGTAGTTTTGCTGGTAAGGTTCAAGTCTTTTATTCAAGACTTCCTCTCCACCGGACTTTGCTTACATGAACATCAACAGTATTTGCCTTTGTGACTTTCCTTTTCTACATTTTCTTAGTTGCTAACCTGGTTATATTTGTATAGCCCTTTTCAAAACAGGATACAATACTCCGATAATGTTTCTGATTAGCAAATGATAACCACTTTCCAGTCCTGCCTCTCAGATTTTTCCCAGAGTCCACCTTGATTAGCATCTATGGGTTCTGTAATCTCTTGAGTCTCTATTTATAGAAAATTTTGAGTTAACAATTACTCATGATAAATCACATCCATTTTGTGCAGATTTATGCAAGTTAACTCTTAACAGGCCAATCTAATGTCTATGGTATTAAGGTATACTTTCTCATCATGCCCACAGACTAACAACATTGTTTAAATGCCTTCAGAGAACTAATACCGGTGGTAGCACCTTTAGACTCATCTATAGAAATCAAGACCCAAAAGAAAATATTCTGCAAAGATATTGCTTAAAGCAGCAAGCTTCAATCTGCTAAGATTGCTATTGCTAAATCAGGATTGAACAGGGGGAGAAAAGTGGATAATTAATGTATATAGGGCCCATTCTGGGAGGCACCAAGCAGATGTGATGTTCTATCTATAATGTAATTGGTAGCATCACAAAGGCAGAAAAGATAAGATACAGAAAGTTCACATGAGATCTTGAATAAAAACCTAGGAGGTACTAAAAGTCATAAACAAAAATCAGAGTGAAACAGAAGTAACGGTAATTTGGACCCAGAGGACATGTACAATTTTCAGGACAGTAGCAGGGGCCCTAATCAATCTGCCTTATAATGAAGCAATCTTAAAAGGAGTGTGCCCATCAGTTCATGTTCCCCAACCTCTTAAATGTGCCACTCAGCCTTTGCAATGGAGAGGATTAATGAATGATCATAAAACATACTTCCAGTTGTGGTGTGTGATATTCAATAATCAAGGATATGCAGAAGTTCATGGACAAAGTCAGAGATCTTGAGACATTCCTATACTCTAACATACCCCAGGAGACAACAGTTCAAGCTTTCAAAATTCCTTCCAGAAAAAAGAAAAAAAATTCTAGTGCATTTTATCACATTTATAAAACTAGGCTCCATTCTTGTACAAAAGAAAATACATCTGAAGTGGCCACAACTAACATGAATCAAATCAGTCTGAGACTAATGCATAGACTCATGCCAAGACATGACAAGGTAAGGAGGCAGAATTTGGATTCAGATGTTTTGTAACACGACTTTTTGTAGGCTGAAAGGAAGGAAGTTTGAAGTAAAAGTTCCAGGTAAGGCCAGTGCAGTGGCTCATGCCTGTAATCTCAGCACTTTGGGAGCCTGAGGCTGAAGCAGGTGAATCACTTGAGTCCAGGAGTTCAAGACCAGCCTGGGCAACATAGTGAAACCCTGTCTCAACAACAACGACAAAAAATTAACCAGGCATGGTGGCACATGCCTATAGTCCCAGCTACCCAGGAGGCTGAGGTGGGAGGATCACCTGAGCCAAGGAGGTCAAGGCTGCAGTAAGACGTGACTGCACCATTGCACTCCAGCCTGGGTGACAAAGCAGGACCCTGTCTCAAAAACAAAAACAAAAACAAAAGTCCCAGGTAAAAGAGAATGGCTTTGATTCAAATTCTGTCTATTCAAACCCAAATATTAAAGCATTTACAAGGGAAAATAAGTCTTTTTGTTTGTTTTTGTTTTGATACAGAATCTTGCTCTGTCGCCCAGGCTGGAGTGCAGCGGTGCGATCTCGGCTCACTGCAACCTCTGTCTCCTGGGTTCAAGCAATTCTCCTACCTCAGCATCCCGAGTAGCTGGTATTACAGGCAGCCGCCACAACACCCAGCTAATTTTGTATTTTTAGTAGAGATGGGGTTTCACCACTTTGGCCAGGCTGGTCTTGAACTCCTGACCTCAGGTGATCTGCCCACCTCGGCCTCCCAAAGTGCTGGGATTACAGGTGTGAGCCACCGCGCCTGGCCAAAGAAGTGTTTAAGTATTCAGAAAAGATACCAACAGCAACAACAGCAACAACAAAACCAGAATGTCCATCACCTAATTAATCTACCTAACAGCCAAATAATTAATTCGTTTCATATGTTAAGAAGTGTCAGAAAGAAAATTAACTCTTTCTACACCTACTCCTTTTATAGAAATCTGTTTCCTTTTTAAATTTTTCATAAAAATATGAATAAGAATCTCTATGTTATTTTTCTCTACATAAGATAAAGAGAGCAGCTGGGTGCGGTGGCTCATGCCTGTAATCCCAGCGCTTTGGGAGGCCGAGGCAGGTGGATCACTTGAGGCCAGGAGTTCAAGACCAGCCTCGCCAACATGGTGAAACCCCATCTCTACTAAAAATACAAAAAAAAAAAAAAAAAAAAATTAGCCGGGCACAGCGGTGGATGCCTGTAGTCCCAGCTACCTGGGAGACTGAGGCAGGAGAAGCGCTTGAACCCAGGAGGCAGAGGTTGCAGTGAGCTGAGATCACACCACTGCACTCCAGCCTGGGCGACAGAGCACGACTCCACCTCGGGAAGAGAAAAAGAAATGATACAGAGAGCAGAAGGAAAGATGGAAGAGGGCTCAATGGATCAGAAGGTATTGTACTCTAGCTTTGTACTCTATCT
Source organism: Hylobates moloch (assembly GCF_009828535.3). Taxonomy (NCBI): domain Eukaryota; kingdom Metazoa; phylum Chordata; class Mammalia; order Primates; family Hylobatidae; genus Hylobates; species Hylobates moloch. Next base: position 21,411,775 of record NW_026652295.1, on the reverse strand, counting down.
AGAAACTATTTACCAGGTTGACTTAAGAATAAAGTACTAATACAGATGACTAAGCACTACATTTTTTTCTAGAAGAAATTTGCTGTAACTTTTAATGATATCACACTTAATGGTTCTCTGACAAAAACTCCATGGAAAGTAATTTAACTTCTCTGTGACCCAGTTTCCTCATTAGCAAAAAATGTTACTAAGATAGTGATAGGTGAAAAAATGTATTTCCCTAGGATACATCTTGTTAATAAATTACCTTAACAAATCTAACAAATCTCAGAAAAGAGAAAAATATCCATCACTTTTATTAATATGTGACACTGTGAAATGTAAGGCACAGAAATATCAATTGCTTTGGTCTGATGTTACCTTAACCATGGGCAAGAAGGAGAATAAGAACCATGGAAGTGGGGAGTGGGAGAGATCTCTCCTTGCACAAAGTTGCTCAAAAGTTGCAAAATACCAAATTATCACTGAAGTCACGCATCAACTATCCCAGAGCTGTTGTCAATATACTCAAGATTTACCTTCTCCTTAAAAAGTATATCACACAAAATATATCATATGCTTATATATGCTGTTCATCTTGTTTCGTAAAATAGATCCAGGACTTTCTGCTAGATCACGCCACTGCACTCCAGCCTGGGAGTCTTTCTCATATATATAAACTTATATTACATGTATAACAATATATATTACATACGATGCACATTTATGCAGACTACACCATGCGGAGAATGTCAGGGATGGCAACTGCGGTTTTAACCACAGCTGTTAGAGTCTCACTCAGAAAGCCTATCTGAAAAAGTTGATGTGTTCGTTTGATCCAAAAAATGATCTAAAATGCATTTTATATCTAAATAAATGTCCAATTGAAGTTCAGAGTTTGTGATCTGTCAACATGCACTTCTTGAATTGCTAAGGAGACTCAGATAACAAAAATTTGCTGCAAATTCCCTGGCCTCTCATATTGTTGGAGAGAGAGATAGGAACAAAGTGAGGATATTGAATAGTTGTCAATGCAACAACAGAGTTATGGACAAGAGGGAAGCCATGCTGAATGTTGGCTGGCACCAGGGTAATGGGTCTGCTGGATCGTGCGAGATAAATAGGAAACATCTATGTAGATCCAAGAGGGGTTCCTTTCAGGGAGAGAAAACCACAGCATAACACATCTGGAGAAATGTGAAGGAAACCAAAATATTTCACCCCAAAATATACTTCTTTGACATATTTCAAGATGGCTATTCAGAAGGGCTAGAAATACAAGAACAGCCAAAAAGCTGTCTTTTGTAGGGAGATTTACATCTGTAGAGAAAATTGGCACGGATGCATCCATGCTTTCTCTAAGCCTCACCCTTGTGCAGTTAGGAAACATGACCTGACAGTCTGACACCTTATAGGTCTAAAGAAACATTTACCATCTATGCTCTCTGAGGGCTGCTACCTGTGAGCTTTCATCTACATAAGACCACCCTTGCTAGCCAGGCCTGCTCGTCTTGCCCTCTCATAACCTGTTTTTCCATAATCAAAGTTTTCATTCTTTCTGTAACCTCAAGATGGTATGAAAGTGTCAGTGGGTTACACCTGTAATCCCAGCACTTTGGGAGGCCGAGGCAGGTGCATCATGAGGTTAGGAGTTCCAGACCAGCCTGGCCAACATACTGAAACCCTGTCTCTACTAAAAATACAAAAAATTAGCCGGACGTGGTGATGGGTGCCTGTAATCCCAGCTACTCGGGAGGCTGAGGCAGAAGAATCGCTTGAACCTGGGAGGTGGAGGCTGCAGTGAGCTGAGATCGTGCCATTGCACTCCAGCCCGGGCAACAGTGTGAGACTCCATCTCAAAAAAAAAAAAAAAAAAAAAAAAGAAAAGACAGTGTCAACCAGTACAGGCACAGTGGTTCATGCCTGTAATCCCAGCACATTGGGAGACCAAGGCAGGAAGACTGCTTGAGCCCAGGAGTTTGAGACCAGCCTGGGCAACCTAGTGAGGCCCTGTCTCTACAAATTATTTATATATATATATATTTTTAGTCAGAGTCTCACTCTGTTGCCCAGGCTGGAGTTCAGTGGTGCAATCTCAGCTCACTGCAACCTCCGCCTTCTGGGTTCAAGTGATCCTCCCACCTCAGCCTGCCAAATACCTGGGGACTACAGGCACATGCCACCACGCCCAGCTACCTTTTTTGTATTTTTAGTAGTAACGGGGTTTCACTACGTTGGCCAGGCTGGTCTCAAACTCCCAACCTCAAGTGATCCGCCCACCTCGGCCTCCCAAAGTGCTGGGATTATAGCTGTAAGCCACCGTGCCTGGCCCAAATAATAATTTTTTAAAAACTATTTGGGTGTAGTCATGTGAGCCTGTGGTGCCAGCTACTCAGGAGGCTGAGGTAGGAGGTTCACCTGAGTCCAGAAGGTTGAGACCACAGGGAGCCAAGATAGCACCACTGCACTCCAGCCGAGGTAACAGAGGGAGACCCTATCCAAAAAAAAAAAAGAAAAAGAAAAAAAAAAGGGTCAACCGTCTGGCCATTTCTTTGAGTTCTTATATTTTGTTAAGACTCCACTGCATGTTAATAAATGTGTATGACTCTTCTCTTATTAATCTGTCTTTTGTCAGTTGATTTTTAAGCAAACCTTTAAAGGGTGAAGGGGGAGTTTTCTTTTGGCTAATTGCAAAGGGTTCAAAGTGTTCATAAGTTGAGGAAGAGTGATATAAGTAAGGAGAATTATATTGAAGGCTTTTATAATTCAAGTGATTTCTCACCTGGAACCTAACCTGTAGAGGAGGAGGGAAAGAATGTACTGAAGAATAGTAAGTGAGGGAAAAATCCTAGGAGCAGGCTTTTTAATTTTAGGATACATGGAAAGATATTTCTGGAGATATTGTGCAGATTGGACCAGGATGGTGAGAAATAGGTGAAAGGGAATCTAACTAAGACAAAACCATGACAGACTAATTATATTTCCGAATCATAATAGAAAGAATTTGGCATAAAACTGAGTGTGGAAAGAGAAGACACGGAAGATTCTTTAAGAACTTAGGTCAACAGCAATGTGTCAGCCTGAGATAGAATACAGTAAAACGCAGGTGAGGGTTTGGAGCAAGATACCATGGAAGAGGATGCCACCATTCAAAGAATGAGGTTTCCGCTGTAGCTTGGTCTTTGGCACCTGTTAGAATCACATGAAAGCTACAAACCCTTTTCTCAGAAAAATGTAGGTACCTACACCACATATGTTAGCATATGATTTTAGGGCATTCACAGTTCACCTTTGAAGCCTCTTCTTTTGAGAACCTGCTCACACAGAGTAAGTAAAGAAGAATATTAAAGTTGAAACCCTGAGGGACATTGTCACCAAAAGGGCTAGCAAAAAACGACAACTCAGCCTAAGAAATTGAGGATGAAGAAATGACATCATAGATTCAAGACAGCTGCCGATTTTCAAAAGTAGGAAAGATGCAGCAATACCAAATGTTAGTATGAGGCTAAGTGAAGTGAGAAGTAAACTTTGGCCACTGGTGTGTTTTGGTCTAGAGATTTGCTGGTCCAGAAGTCAGATTGTTGTAATAAGACAGAGACATGAAGAAGAAAAATCAGAATTTGTGTAGGCACACTTTGAAGAAACCAGCAACTAGGAAGTTTGAATGCGTAACAGAGGTAAGATAACAGATTTTTTACTTATTGTTTCTGGATAGGGTTGAGCTAAAATGTGAGCCTGCTTGTTGGCCAAAGGGAAATAGCAAAAGAGTAAGAAAGATTGAGATAAAGTAAGAAAAAAATTATGCAGGAAAGAAAAGAAAAGAAAAATTATTGCAAAAAGAGAAATTATTGGAAAAATTAATGCATAGAAAGAAACATTAAAGAAAATTTATCTTAATCACAGCAATTTAATGGAGGAGAGGTGACACTTTCTATGAGACAGAACAGCAAGAAAACACCTTTCAGCTGTGGATAATGGCAGATATGGAAGAAAGGAGAAGATAGGGGAGATTGTACAAGAGGATATTTATCTTCTCTGTAAATTACAAGGCAAGGTCACAAGTGCTGGGAAGGGATGTTACGTGCTTAATGGTGGAGGTGGGAAAGGCACGTATATGTTATAGATATTAGTACAGTATCCTTTTTCACCGTGATGTGTCCAATACCTAACACAATGCATGGCACACGATGGAAAATCTCTAGATATACATTGAATGAACAACTGCAATTTGAGGAATTTAGGTGCACGGAAAAATGTAGAACAAGCTGATAGATCAAATGGAATAAAAGCCAACCAGGGAGAAGTAAAAGGTGATACAGATATTTTTAAGAGGTTTAAGAAAAGGAAGCCCAGAAGTACTGCAATTTATGACCTAATGGAGAGCTCCAGATGACCTGCAGTGACCTAGGAAGAAAATCTACAGCCTCCTCAGGAGCTATTCAACCTTGCAGTCCTCATACATCCTTAGAAAACAGGTATCCATTGAATGAATAAGTAATTACTGACAGTTGGCAGATAAGACATGTAAGTTTCTTATCCAACACCAAATACTCTTAGCAGAGATGGATAGTGTAGAAAAATTAGTTAATTACACTGTCAGCTGGTCACCTGGACTCTGTAGATCCCACAAAAGTAAAAGAAATGACAGGTAGGACTGATCCACAGCTCTGCAGCGCGTCAGTCTAGATAAACAAGGGGCCTCACTCATCTGCGCTTTGTATCCTTTCTCATGTCGAAAACCATTCAAACTGAAAAACAAAAATCCCTCTCAAAATCCAAAATAACAGTCACTGAAAAATGGAAAACGGAAGGCATATTATTAAATCTCTCCCAGCGAAGGGCTGTTGAACTAGAGTCCCAGTGACTTGGGCTACATGATGTGTTACAGATGCTGTATTCAGGTGTCTTTTGAATTCACATTATATCTAATAAATCACAGTATGTTCGCTTGTCCTATTAAAACTGTATTCTACCTTACCAGGTCTGAATAATTTGTAGAAAATTGATTGCTACAGTTCTCACTAGAAGCTCTAATTGCATTCTTGGTATAACTTCAAATGATAACCTTATCTTAATTAGTAGCATGATGCAGAAATGCTTTTGAAAGCCTCTGAGAACTAACCTGCATTTTTAAACATAAGCCCTGGGGCTTAAAAAAAAAAAAAAAGATTCCTGTTGAATATTGCTGAATACATGAGCCAATGTTAATTTATCAAAACTAGAAAAGAAAATTATCACACAGCAAGAGAGACTAAACAATGCAGCTCACACCTCCTCTGATCGAGCAGTTTGCATCTCTCATTGTAGAATCACACAAGATGTCATTCTAATGCTTAGTTAGACCTCTGCTGATTGTTGACACCCACAGAAGACTCTTTCTCTGGTTTTTCTAATGACACTATCGATAATCAGTAGAGCACGACAACAGTGGAATGAGTAGACAAACAGATTGGAGGGTAGGTATTGTCTTCACATGGGATTAATTACCATACAGATCCCCACTAATAATCCCGTAGGCTCCCATACCAGTCTTCTTCCCCAGTCAATCCTAGTTCATTTCATCCCAGCCCTCCTCATCCATCGCAAGCTTTCTAACACCCCTTTCTGGTCTGCCCATGTTTAGAATGTCTGAGTGACGCTCTAAAAGATAAAGGTTCCCTGTGGGAGAGGTTACACTCTGTGTACGTGTTTTCCGTATTATCACTCTGGTGAAAAGATGTCCAGTGGCTCGCCGATGATAACCATTACCTAAAAGAGCACCTCAGAACATCTGAACATTAACATTTCAAACAACCACCTCAAACTATATTATGGCAAAATAAAAGACTTTGCAAGTAAGTCATTATTGTAAATACCCAAAGTAGATGTCACAAGTTTCTCAATATAATGCTTGTAAATTGAGGTATTTTCTAATAACCACTATGCAGCTGGGCATATCTCCTCAAATTTCCACCAAAAAAATAAATATTGGGTAGACTTTTGCTTATCATCCAGAATTATTAACTATAGCTACCCCCAGAAGTGTTGAATAGATGCTATTTAATACCCTTTCAAGCTTGGCTTCTGAGGTCTGTGGTTTCTTCCTACAAGCCGGTACCACTTGAGAAATTACTACCTTCCTATAAAGCAATTTAGCATTCCCTTCTTTGAAAATGTAAAGGGTTCAAAAATTTTAAAAGTATCTTCTCCTTACTAGAAGTTAACAATTTTGTCTAGATGTCAGTGGTTAGCACTAACAGAGGATATTATAGTATGATATTATCATTAGAACTGAATAACTAGTGGAAAGCAATATGATATAAACACCTAACATTTTATTTTAGTTTCATCTAGCTTAGTTTATAAGCATAGAATATAGTAAAATTAAATAGGAGAAAATAGGTACATAATAATATTAATGTGTGACAATATTAATGTGCTTTTAAAAAACAATTTTTTTCATTATCAAGGTCTTTTCAATAAGAGCATTAAAGCACTATTTTAAAATACCCGCTACATGCAAGAAGCTATGCTTTGTAATTGATGTGAAAGTAAACTGCTCTTACAAGGTAGCAAAGCATCGATTTAATTTATGTTAAGCTTGTCTGCAGTAAGATATGTCATTTCAGAGAAGTATTAGTATGTGTAGTGTATATGGGCATGTATTTACATAAGCAAATTATCCATACCTTGAAAGTACCATAAATGTGTATATTACTAGGCACATTTCTTCTTATTTAAAACTGTATCTCTGGACTTGAGTAAGGAGATTAAAGACTAAACATATATTAGCACTGTGAAAATTTAGCCTGAAAAACTTCAGGATAAGAGATATTTTCATCAACAGATATTTCAAATTGAGTGACCCCAAATCTGTTTAAGACTGTTCTAAAGAAGGAAAGCCCTCATATAATTTAACTTGCTTTTCATTTCACTGGTGTGACAGCCACATACTGATAGCATCTTCAGGTTGCAAATCCTGCCTTTTTACCACTGCAGTTACAGTCTCATTTACAACATTAATGTGCTAAATAGGGACTGCATAAAAATCTTCAATTATTTTCAGACAGTCTATGCAACATTGCTGCGAACTCTAATGCTCAGGAAGAACAGTCATCATAACCTCTGCTATGATCCCAACAAGGATTCCTCAAGCTCCTTATAAATGCATTAATCGCCCCTATGAAAGTCACTGCTTGCTTTTAACGAAGATAATGTGTGTTACTGGGATTATACCACTGCATGCAAAATCATTAAAGAAAGGGAGACCAGAATTTATGATTAAGCCTTTGGACAGCAGGGCACTATTTTAACCATAAATATCACAATCTGCAGAGACAGTGGCCGAAGCAGAGGAACCATTAAAGACTTATAATTAGCATCAATCAAGGTGACACTATTGTTGGCATCTTTATTACTTTAAATACACTAATCAAATACTTCTGCATTGAGATGGAAAGATAGATAGGGAGCTAGACATAGAAAACATTGCTATGGAGAACAACTTTAAATTATCTGTTCAAAAGATTAAAAAAAAAAAAAGTATTGGTATTAGTCAAGTAGGATCCCAACACACAACTCCAAAAGAAGAGTACTCAGAATGGACCTATGAGGTTGTCAGGATCCTCAAGTGGATGCTTTAACACTAAGCATTTCTCCAAATAAACACATATTTGCATGTCCCCTCTGGGAACCCACTGGACTTGCTTAATTTCGAAGAAAAATACAATAACTCAGGGGAACACAAGCTTCAGGCTACTCTGTCCTATAAATAAATAGCCAAGCACTCCTGCCCAACATTTATATATTTTCTAGCCTTCTCCTTACATGTGCACATGGAAATGAAAGATAAAAGGAGAGCTGAACTTACTACTATTTACATAATTACAATAGGGGCTGTCAATATTATCTAATTGCATCGCTGCTCAATTTCATACCACACAGACTCTGAAATATGCTGTTATTATTACCGCTCATATAAATATTTCAGTCTTAATGAACAAGAAGCCGCGCAGCATCTCTGCCACCCCTTGAGCCCATATGGCATTATACCTTAATGACTGTAATTTTTAAAAGGCGCTCTTCCCCACTTTCTGTGAACACTGTTTCAGTGTTCACAAACTGAATTCTTGAGGTTAAGGGCACGCACCACAAAGAAAGGATATGAAGTAGTTTTCCGATAACAAAGTCTGGCTGGAATCAATTCAGAATTATGGATAAAGATTTGGCAAGGCATCTCCCAAGGGTACAACTTCATCTTTGCCAAATGAAATTACAATTGCAAAGACTTTCATTATGAAGATGATGAGTCGCAACAATCGTTTTGGCTCCAAAGTTCAACTTTTACTTACAAGTTCCTTAATTGGCACACCCACCACTAGGTTTAAAAAATATATTACATTTCCTTTGAATTAACACCTGCCTCTTTAAAAAAAAAAAAAAAAAGGTTTGTTTATGTCCATAAAAACTGGGCAAAGTCAAAGGAAATTCTTCATTGCTTCCCCTCAGCAGCAAATAAAGGACGGAGGAAAGGGAATGAATGATAAAGATGAAACAATTGGAAGAAGCAAATTACTTAAAAGGAAATACACACAATTTACTGAAGGAGTACTAGCTAACTCAAATCCAGTTTCATTTTAAATTTTGTGGTCAAAGAAAGAAGATTTTCCGACATAGCATGATATCCTTACAGAGCCAAAGACTAAGGAAAATGCTACAGTTTGACTATTGAAAATCCCATTAGTTGGCTTGGCACGGTGGCTCACGCCTGTAATCCTAACACCGAGAGAAGCCAAGGCAGGCGGATCACCTGAACCCAGGAGTTTGAGACCAGCCTGAGCAACATGGTGAGACTCCAGCTCTACAAAAACTACAAAAATTAGCCAGGTACAGTGGCAAACACCTGTGGTCCCAGCTACTCAAAAGGCAGGGGGATCACTTGAGCCCAGGAGGTTGAGACTGCACTGACCCTTATCACACCAACACCACTGCATTCCAGCCTACGTGACAGAGCGAGAACTTGTCTCAAAAAAAGAAAAAGAAGAAAGGAAAATCCTACTAGTTTAAGCCAATATTTAACAAATCACTCCAAGACATTATGCTGCAATTTTTAAAAGGTTCCAGTGTTCTCAACTTCTCTCAAATGATGATAGCAAACACTTCCGCTTCTTAAAAGGATAGCAGTCCCTTACATATGAATAGAGTTTTACATTTTACCACGTAATTTTATACATATTCACTTTTGCATCAACCTTGTGAAGCAGATAAGATTATTTCCATTTTACAGATGAAGTTATAGACTAAGAGAAGGTAACAGGCCTCTCAATGAGCACCCAGATGGTACACGTATCTATTGACTCAACGCCTTCTCCACTATACCATGCTGACCCTGAGTTGCTTTGAAATATTCCATAGCCTTGTTAACTAAGGAGAGAAATCATGAATCACAGATCCTGATTACCTGTAGTAAAGACAAATACTAAAGAGTACTCTTACCAAGAGAACGCTCTTCATAAAGAACCAGTAAATGCATGTTAAGCATGAGAGAATCCTAGTCAGTTTGCTTTGTTTAGAGATGGGTCATCTTGCTATTCCAGTCCAAGAGTTTGCTTTTCACTGTTGAATCATTTGATTCTCACTGACGCAAAAGGAATGGGAAAGGCTGTGCAATACCGTATGAGGCTGACCTTACCACTTACGGAAAAGCTGCCAGCCAGACACAAAGTGTTGGCTAATAATGAGTCAGAGATAGACTCAGTAATATCAAAGACTTTTATGTTGAATCCTTAACAAAGGAGCTTGATGTAAAAACAAGGGTTTAAGACTAGGAAATGGCAAAAGAAAGAAACAGTCACTTCCCCATCAGAGGACACCCTTTTGCCAAAATTTGCTGAAATGTGTACACAATACTTTTAATACTTTTAAATAGATGTGTTAGAGAATTCATATCAGTAAGTGCTGCATGCTAGATCCAAATGAGGAAATAATTTGAAACCTGGCAAATTCTCTTTTAACATATTAAATAGCTCAAATCTTATTGGTTTATATTTTCCAGTTAATGTCATTTTCGTATCAAAAAGAGGAGGAAAAAGATAATAGGAAAACCAAAGGACAAAAATAATTGCATATAATTATATAACACTTAAAAAAGAAAAAGAAAACCTTCATCTAACAGCAATGGCAGGAGCAGGCTCATTACAAGGACAACATTACCACCCTGGTCCACTGCATTCTCTTTTGCAGTGTTTCAATGCCTCTCTTATCTTGTTGCTCCAGCAATAATAACTCAAGTTATATAACTACCGTCCTGAGTTGACTACAAAATACAATGTGTGTGAATTAAATTGAGGTTTCTCAATTTTTAATACAGGTAGGGATATTTTTCATTATATTTATATGTTGCACAATGGAGTCATTATCATAGGAAAAATGAGCTGTGGATATTAAGGACATGGAGTTAATTAACAAATAATATGGAAAACTTTGATAAATCAAAGGAGCTTCTTATCAGTAGAAATGTTCTCCCAATCTAGCAATAAATATTCCAACAAGTCATTTTAAATTATATACATGCTGTGTTGTCATTTTTCTAAGGTGATGGATAAGGAGATTTAATTTCTTTAACTTGGGCATGTTTTCATTTGTTGGAATTCTATCAGATAATGACCAATATAAAGTGTGTAACAAAAGGGCTAGCCATTACAGGCACACAAAAGCATGGGTTTGCCCATCTCACGCCCTGTCCTTAATGGTGATCAGTGGAGAGGGGATGGAAAATTTCTGCTTGCATGTGAAGACTCTAAAAATATGAATATAAAAAGAATTCCAAACAAATATAAGGTGTAAATTTACAGCACTCTGATGGTTTGTTTGGTCTGATTTTGAAAATAAAAGTTATGTAAAAGGGCCGACATGCTATTTTAACATCCTAAAAAAAAAGTCATTTAAATAGTAAGAATAAGTTATGAGATAATGGACGTACTAAATGGCCCACTGAACCCTGAAGGAAAATTAAAATTCCTAAGTAAAGAGGAAAAAACTGCTTTGCTGCATACCTCTCAGAGAAACACAAAAACTGGGTTTATCCATAAACTTGGCTGGTCACAAAACACATTAGCAATGAAAAATGCCATTCAAGAAAACCCTATAGATCTATTTCTATACCCATGACCAATAGCTCCACAGATTCAACTAGAATGAAGATCATGAATAAAACGCTTACAATAAATGGTAGCATGCAGTAGGCAAACATATACAAAGGAGGTAATCCCTGACCATCAAATTATAGCCTCTCTCCACAAATTATAACAGCACCCCTCTACTATCTAAGATCTGGGTTATGGACATGTAATGCACACTCACTCCTCTAAAATGTAGCCATGGAAGCACGGCAAAGACACACACCTCTTAGGGCTCAAGGTCAAGAGCACAGGCCATATATTCACTAATGCTAAAAATGAATGAAAAGCCGAAGAGAAGAGATGGTCTCTATTACTTTGTATTGAAGCCCATAAGTGGTTTGCAATTGTCATACGAAATATGTTTGCCCTCTATCCTTTGTATTCTGGTGTGGGGGTTTTATTTATTTATTTATTTATTTATTGGCCATTATATGGCCAGATCTACTATACATCAAATAAAAATGGATCATTTCTAATGTAATAGTGACACAAATCCTTTGGAACTTATACACTATCGACATTGCATACAATATCGACCCTGAATTTATAAAGTATTGACTCATTTTTGTTTCTCTGCACTTTTCTCTAGGATGTGAAATGATCAGAATGAGTTTGCCATAGGCTATTGTTTTTGTTTTATTTTGGTCAGTTTTGATGCTCTCAACTAAACTATCACCTGGGCAGACTTCTGGTAAGATTCTGACTAACCAAACCAAATTGAATGAATCAGTTGCATGCTAGATAACAAGAGACTATTTTCATTTTAAATACATCCTGATAAAGCTTTATGGCACTACTTCTTTCGATTTTAAAATAAATGTGTAAGAACTAACAAATAACCATACCCATACTGTTGCAAACAAAGTACACATGTGGTTTCCAGGGGGAAACAAAATGAGGCTGAAGGCAGTAGCATTTGTAGTGGTTCCTAAGCATGGAGAGAGGACCTGAGCTGTAAGCCGTTCTCTCTTCTTTCTCTCTCTCTTCAGCTATCTGCTCCTGGACAAATCTTCAACTTCCTGAAACACAAGCATAATAATACTGACATTACCTCATTGTGTTATGGTAAGGAACAGATGAGAGGGCTTATGGGAAAGCATTCTGTACACCATAAAATGCTCCAAACACATAATTACAAATGAGAACACTCTATATCCATAAGTTAAAAAGAGAGACACACTAGTGTGGCTGATTGGAAATGTATTCATTATAATACAGATGTGCAAAAAATAATTTTTTAAAAAATGGTGTTTCCCATCACATAACTAACTTCGTGTTGCTCACAAGTCTCCATTCTTCCTTGGTGATAAAAATGCAAAACAAAGCAAACATTTTAAGCTGGTTCATTTGGTATCACTCGTGTTCTCTGGAAAATAGTCAATTTGGGGCAGATTTTCAGTCTTTTGGGTTGTTTTCTCTCTTCCCCCTCCTTGTGGCATGCTAGCACCTCCTCAGAGGAAGCATGTATAACGCTGTGGTGGCAAAAGAACATCTGCTCTCATTACTGCCCTTCTTGGGTGGGCTGCTAAAGCCTGAGTAAGGCACAGCTAATCTTGCCTGGTCGCTGGTGGGTGTTGTCTTCTAACTTCACTGTAACTGTTTCTGAAGTGTCTGGGATGGTCCTCTTGTCATAGGCACCAAACAATGCCTGCTTGTGGCCATCTCCCCCGACTGACTAGACTCCTCATCTCAGCTCTATCTGACGCTCAGACTCAGTCAGCTGTGACCCCAGCTTGGAGAGGGGCACCCTGGAATCTCTGCCACCGATTTCCTTGCTTTGAGCTACCGGGACCCTGCAAGGTGTGCTGATGCCTACTTATAAGGTCACTTCATCAGCTGTCTCTCCAGAACATCTGGCTCAATTTTAAGACATGAGGTACCTGGAAAAGACGTGAGTAGAATGGCTTTTTCTTCAACAGGCCACTTTTCGACTCTACTACCTGTGCCAAGATGGTTTGGAGATCCTCAAAAGGCACTCCCCCAGGGTTCCAGAGGATCAGGGAGATACGGCCTCCTCTGCCTCTCCTTCCTCAACCTTCTGAAGTGTTCTGTGTTGTTTTTAATCACCTTGTTCTTGATCCCCATCCTCAATCTCTCCCCAAGCATCACTTTGACCCACTGGAAGGATCTTCCTTTCCTATGTGGTTGCATCTCACTTTACATAAGATCCTGTCTCAGATCCTCAGGGTTTCTTCTTAATATTTAAATATAAGCTTTAGAATTTTCAACAAATTCGGGTTTTTATAAGAACTTCTCTGATGGCTGCCAAGGCACATTTGTTCTAGAATCTAGGCTGTCCCTGCCCTACTCCTAAAGCAATAGAGGCTCTCAATCCCCCATCCATGAGCATGGCACCTGCAGAGCAATTTACAGGGATTTTTTTTTTTAAAGCATCATGAAATGTTTCAAAATTGTATCCTTACTATATTAGCTAGGCGGTTTAGGATTACGGGAGATTTTTAAGAGTTTCCTGAATAAAGAAAGAAAGAAAGATAACTGTGAAATAACAACTTATATGGGGTAGATATTATTAGCCCATTTTACAGATGAAGAAATGAAGGCTCAAGGAGGTGACACCAAAATTTAAACTCAGGTATTGGTATTATTATTCCAGCGTTCTTTTCATTACTAATATCATAGTTCCTTGACAGTATCAGTAACTACAAGAAAAGAGAAATAAATATAAATTTCTGCCACTTACCTAAGCAAAAAAAAATGATTTTGGTAAAGATAACAAAATAGAGAGATCCTGATGTTTCATTAAACTTCATTCATTTTCTTCATTCAACTATCCTTTATTTAATACCTCTGCCATAACAAACTGTGAAATTTAAAATCTGGAAATTTAAAATTTGTCCCTGCTCTTAATGAAATCACAGTATGGGGGTGGGGGGAGATAGACAAATGTAATTATAATACACCTAGGCAAGTTCAGTGCTGTATGATTTTTATTATCATAGGGTTTTCAGGGTTTCCAAATCAATTTTTTCCATGCTTCCAATGGTTACTAAGATTACACAGTAACTCTACAAGTAGGAATTTCATTACACATGTTAGAATGTGAAGAATTACTTAGTTGAAAATATTTGTCTCAATAAATCTGCAGATTACCAAGGGAAAGATAGAAATATAGGGTATATAGTGACATGGAAGTGATGAGGGCCACCCACTCCAGCTACCTACACATGTATCACTGGTCATTTTCTTTTTCAATAATCTCAGTGCCCTAAAAACTGTACCTCTCTGGAGCAGCCACAGTTAGCCCCATTTGTTCCCGAAGCAGTGTTAGAGAAATCATCTGCACTTCACATCTGCACTTCACATCTGACTCACTGACCTGAGCTAACCAGAAATAAAATGCAGGCTGGGCGCAGTGGCTCATGCCTATAATCTCAGCACTTTGGGAGGCCACGGCGGGCAGATCACTTGAGGTCAGGAGTTAAGAGACCAGCCTGGCGAACATGGTGAAACCTCGTCTCTACTAAAAATACAAAAATTATCCAGGCATGGTGGCAGGCACCTGTAGTCTGCTGAGGCAGGAAAATCACTTGAACCCAGGAGGCGGAGGTTGCAGTGAGCTGAGATTGCACCACTGCACTCCAGACTGGGCAACTGAGGGGGAGAATCCATCTCAAAAAAAAAGAAACGCAAAGGTGTGCGTGCGCGCGCGTGTGTGTGTGTGTGTGTGTATACGTGCACACACCTGTATCAGAGGCCTTTGGATATAATATGTATACATACATATATATAAATATACATACATATATATATATATATACACACATATATATAAAGATGTATAACTTTACTCATAATCCTCATACATCTGTATTAGGTGAAAGATAAGATGTCCAAATAAGTGATACTTCAACTGGTTTATTCTCTGCATGTTTTAATCATTGAAATACATTCTCTACAGTGTGCATCTCTCCTTCACTCAACACATATATACACACACACAGCATTAAAAATAAATTTGGTAAACATCATTAAAATATTTTCCTCAAACATTTCCCAGATATTTCCCAGTGATCTGAGAAGTGTTACAGAGAGACTACCTCCAGAAGTAAGTTATGACTTTGAGATAGTATTTAGGTGTCTGGTTGTATGAAGGTTTTATGAAAATAATGGAAAAAAAATTTGATACTTAAAGAGTGACTATAGTTTTCAAATACTAAGTGTGGTGAAAGGGAAAAGTAATATAAATGTGTTCAATTCTATTCCTCCAAATTCTGAAACTCAAACACCTGTCCTTAAACATTAATGTCTTTGACTTAAAAATGGGACGTAATAAGCCGCCACATGACTCAAACTAATAATTAAAAAGAAAGAAAATACAATTACTGTCTAAATAACAAATAGTCTAGAAGTATAGTATTAAACAAAATAAAAACCCACAGCCATTTGACCTATTTGGGGAGTGGGGAGCATTTACATATCCCACTATGGAATTATACGTATGCTAATTACATGCTAATGTAAACATGAAAAAATATTATATGGAAATTGCAAGTTGAAGAACCACCAAAAACATACAAAGGCAAAAAAATAGGTCTGCTTGAAACCAGTTTCTGCCATCTTGCTTATTCATGTGTAAACGTTCAATATGCTCAAGGCTTTGACATCTCTATTCATTTTGGGATTTGAATCAGCTATAAATATATAACCTCTAATTATATGATTTGTCAAAAATTCTGAAATTCTTTTGCATATCAGGCTAACTTTATAAAAAAAATATATATATATTCATGTTTCCCATTTTAAGTGATAACCTTCCGGGAAGTTGAGCGCACCCTTAATAAAGAGTACATGTTTGTTAATTGGCTCATTTGCCTGACCATTCGCACCTAGAACTGTATTCTTCCCCATACAGACAACATTTTTAATCCGCTTTTTTTTTTTTTTTTTTTGCAACTGTGTTCCCAAAAATGCTTGACAGGTGCATTCTATAAATCTCTAGTTTATGGAAGGCAAAGAGAAGCCCCATTCTTCCATTCATACTCTATTGTACAATCGGATCTCTGTAGGCAAAATCTCAGCAAAAATAAGAACCCCCAATGGGTTAAACAGCACAAGTGCCAAGCCTTTCCTCCAGATTTTTGTGCCCTCCAGCAATAAACTGGCTGTTGCATCTGGCAAACATATGCAGAAAA
Organism: Hylobates moloch; assembly: GCF_009828535.3. Lineage (NCBI taxonomy): Eukaryota > Metazoa > Chordata > Mammalia > Primates > Hylobatidae > Hylobates > Hylobates moloch. Next base: position 21,395,484 of record NW_026652295.1, on the reverse strand, counting down.
CTAGGCCAAATATGGTTGACAAATTTGGCCAGGTTCTTTCCTGTGACCCACTGTGATAGTTAACCTAAAGTTCCCAATGTCAATTCAATTTCCAAATGTAAACTTTTAATTTTTTCCTTAATATGTGTTAATATTTGAGATATTGGTGTAAACAAAACCATCTCATGTTTGGAGTAAAAACTAATGCATTTTAAAAAAATAACAACTGTACTACACACATGTATCAATGGAGAGAGTGAATACTGAGAATAAGATGGATACTATGGAACTGGACCTGATGATATCATCTCAAGGTTTAGAAGCATAAGGAAAGGATGTGACCAGTGCTTCTGCCAGGTGCAATGCCTTTTAGGTTGCCCATAGTAATTGGCCATCAAACTAAATCTCTAAAGTCAGCTGAAACTTCATGGAGGTACTTGAAATTCCAGGGCTTCTGGAGGTTCTACTATGTGTCAAACACAGGATTAATCATTTAAAATAGCCATATGCTTTAAAATATTGATAATAAACCTAAATAAATGTATCCTCTTTTCCCATACCTTTGACATTTTGAGGCATCCACCATTCTAGGCAATGGTGATAAAGACATGAAAGTTTTCACAGTCCTTGCCTCCAAAGGTATCAGCTCCAAAAGTATTGACTACAACAGTAGAAAGCCTAAAACCTGTACTAACTAGAGTTTCAACCTTGTTCTTTAGGCTGTGTTTTTCAAGCCATTTTTTTACTATGTCAAGTAACATGGAATGATTGAGTTATTGTATCTATTACATGTTACCACATTAGAGTGACAGTTTATTGCAGCATTACCAAAAAGCTGTATTCTGACAGAATGCATATCAACACACAGCAGCAAAGATGAAACAACTTCTTCCTGGCTAGCTCACTCAGAAACAATGTACACAAGAGGTATGTGAAATTCACATATGTCTTTAAGTATAGATAAAAACTTAGCTCACATAAGGAATATACTGAAATTGAGCAAATTATATATCTCTTAAAATAATACTATAAGAAGCTAAAAAAGTAAGGGTGTTTGTACACTCAAAAAACTGCCACAAAACATATCCCAGATAAATCAGCAAACCTCCTTATGCCTATTTTATAAACTATTAAGAACTACATTGTTCTCTATTTACTCTTCTTTCTTGTGAGGACAAACTTTCTCATTCTACTGGTTTTGTCACCCTGTCTTGTAAGCAAGCCCAAATCACTGCTATCTTTTTTTTTTTTTTTTTTTTGAGATGGGGTCTTGCTCTGTTGCCCAAGCTGGAGTGCAGTGGTGTGATCTTGACTCACTGCAACCTCTGCCTCCCAGGTTCAAGCGATTCTTCTACCTCAGTCTCCCCAGTAGCTGGGACTACAGGCACATCACCACACCTGGCTAATTTTTGCATTTTTAGTAGAGATGGGGTTTCATCATGTTGGCCAGGCTAGTCTTGAACTCCTGACCTCAGGTGATCCACTCACCTCGGCCTCCCAAAGTGCTGGGATTACAGGAGTGAGCCACCGCGCCCGGCCCACTTTTATCTTTAAAAACCACTCCTCTTTGCATGTCACTCTATACCTATGCTCCAACTCCTCATCCTCTCCAAACTTTTGGTGAAAGTGGGCTATTTTTACTAACTCATCTTCATCACTCTATATTCATTTCTGAATCCAGTGAATTCTGGTTTGAATCTTCACAATTATAGTAAAACGGCTTGCTCTTAAAAGTTAAACAAAATCTTCTACATTGCTAAATCCAATCGACACTTTTCATTTCTCACCTGTTTCAACAGCTCTGTTAAATCTGGTCTTGTCAATTGCATCCTCTTTCCTAAGTGGCCAAATGTCTGTTGGCCACTTCTGTCCGTTCCAGGAGAGTCACTCTTCTGATTTACCTCATTCCCTCCAAGTCCCCACTCTCTCGCCACTGAAATACTGCATGGTGGTTATGGGGACTTTGGCACCAGACTATCTGGGTTCAAATCTGTTTTTCCATTTACTGGCTGTGGGACTTTGGGCAACCCATTTAATTCCCTGTTCTTAGTTTTCCATTTGCAACCTGGGGATCATCCTGGTATAGCCACTTGTCACTTGTTGGCCAGGTGATGGGGATAGGAGATGTTCTCTGTTGCAGTGATTAACTGGGCAGACAGTGAGTCCTGGATCCTGAAGGTAGGGCTTTCCTTTAGTTCCTGCTCCTCCCCCAACTATAGGTCTGGGCCTAAGATGTATTCCTGACTCATCCCAGGGGAAGAGAGATTTTTTTGTACCTCCCTTCAGCTGCAATAAGTTTTCCCCAGATCCCTAAGGACAACAGGGTTTGTTGCTCTTCCCCATGAAGTTTAAGGCTTTTATTCCGTAGGAGAGAGAGGGGAAAGCAATACAGGTGGATCTTCATGCCCTCCCCTGAACACCCTCTCAGGCCTGCACGAGGGAAATTTTTCTTTTTTTTTTTTTTTTTGGACTCTTGCCTTATCCTTTTTATGCATATCCTGCACATGAGTGAAGAAGAACCTGCCAAGGAGTGCAAATCTCCCTGTGTCTGCAGTCCCCAGGGGTTTTCGTTGCTCTAACTAGCTCAATCTTGGCCTTTATCAATTTGTTGAACATTTTAGTGGAATTCTTCTTACCAGTGTCCTAGGCATCTGCTCCAGGTAAGCAAGGGCTAGCCCCTCATCTCTCCTGAGAGACACTTGTCCCTCCTTGGATTTTAAGTTTTAGCTGGTTTCTCTGAGACCTCAGTTCTCTCATAGGTTCAAGAACAGCATGTATTTGCAAATTTTCTGCTATTTTGTTGTTCTCGTAAGGGTGGAAATATTCTTTTTTCAGCTTTCTACATCCTAATTGGATGCCCCAAATCTTGATTTTTCAACCAAGGCCCCAAAGTACTTCAATAGATAAAGGAAAATCTCTTTTCAACCAGTTATACTGAAACAACTGGCTATTCATTTGGGGAAATTCCCCATATCTCAGATCATATACAAAACTATATCCTAGATTACAGATCTTAACATAAACGTAAGACTATAAGCCTTCTGAAGGAGAATATAGAAGAGTATCTTTATGATCTTGGGAAAGACAAACATTTTAGCATAAGAAAACATTTAAAATAACAGAAAAAATATATAAATGGATTTCATCAAAATTAAAACGTTTGATCTTTGAAAGACACCATAAGAAAGCCAGGCACAGTGGCTCATGCCTGTAATCCCAGCACTTTGGGAGGCCAAGACAGGCGAATCACTTGAGGTCAGGAGTTCAAGAGCAGTCTGGCCAACGTGGTGAAACCCCATCTCTACTAAAAATACAAAAATAAAAATTAGCCAGGCATGGTGGCACACGCCTGTAATCCCAGCTACTCGGGAGGCTGAGGTGGGAGAACTGCTTCAGCCCGGGAGGCAGAGGTGGCAGTGAGCCAAGATCATGCCATTGCACTCCAGCCTGAGTGACAGGGCGAAACTCTGTCTCAAAAAGAAAAAAGAAAAGAAAAGATAAGACACCATAAGGAAAATAAGTGGTTAATGCTACCGACTAGGAGAAAATATTCACAATATATATATATCTGACAAAGGACTTCTAACTCCTACGACTCAATAATAAAAAGACAATGCAATTTATAATACGGGCAAAAGACCTGAATAGGCACTTCACAAAGAAATATATATGAATAACCAAAAAGCACATGAAATAGTGTTCACCATCATTAGTCATTATGGAAATGCAAATCAAAACCACATGAGAAACCACCCTACACCCACTCACATGGCTAAAATTTAACAGACTGATGATGCCAAATGCCAAAGAGGATATGAAAAAACAGAAGTCTCCTACATTGCTGGTAGGAGAGTAAACTGGTACAACCTCTTTAGTAACCAGTATGGAACTTTCTTTTAAAGTTAACCATCTACCCTTTGGTATTTACCCCAAAGAAATGTAAGTACATATGCATAAAAAATGTGGTATAAAAAGGTTCCTAACAACTTTATCTACAATGGACAAACACCGGAAAAAATCCAAATGTTCTTCAGCAGGTGAATGGATAAACAAATTGTGGTATATCCAGACAACGGAACACAATAAAAAGAAATGATCACAACAGAGCAATAACATAGGTTCACACCAAAAATCTTAAGAGGAGCAAAAGAATCCATCCACAACAGAGTGCATATTGTGTGATTCCAGAACAGGCAAAAGTCATCTATGAAGAAAGAATCAGAACAGTGTTCCCCTTGGGAGCAATGGGGGAGAAAAGTGCAGGAACAAGCTTTATATTTTATAATCTTTATATTTTATAGAAATGTTCTATATAGGCTGGGCACAGTGGTGCACGCCTGTAATCCCAACACTGTGGGAGGCTAAGGCAGGAGGATAGATTGAGTCCAGTTCAAGACCAGCCTAGACAACATGGGGAGACCCTGTCTCTACAAAAAATACAAAAATTAGCCAGCTGTGGTGGCACTCAGCAGGCTGAGGTGAGAAGTCAAGGCTACAGTGAGCCATGATTATGTAACTGCATACCAGCCTGGGTGACAGACTGAGACCCTGTCTCAAAAAAAAAAAAAAGAAAAAATGTTCTATATATTGATGGAAGTACAGGTTATATCAATGTGAGTGTGTATGTGTGCATGCTTAAGATTTGTGCGATTCACAACCTGTCAATCTGTAAATACACACACACACACACATTAGAGATGGGCTCTCTCTGACCACCCTACATAAAACTTCACCTCCCTGTCCCTCATTTTCTGACACGTTAGCCTTAGTCTTTGTCACAGCACTTATTTAGATCTGATGTTCTAGTATTTGCTTTTCTATTTACTGCCGGCCTTATCAGAGTGTCAGCTTCTTGAAGGTGAAGACTTTTTTTCTTGTTTGCCATTCTATATCCAATAGCAATGACTATGAATAAAAGGCAATAATTAATATAACTGGATGCTGAACTTTGATTTGTTTTCTTGGTTATGTAGGTTTCTTCTTTGCTTGCCTAATGGGGGTTTAAAAAATCATAAGAGACAAAGCAGGAGCGAAACACTTTGTAATCCATAAGTACTATATAATCTAAAAGATGATTAAACACAAGAAATTAGCTATTTATAGGAGACGTTCAGTGTGAGATAGCTTAAACATTTCTGTAGAACAGCTCATGGTGGTTGTAATCTAAGAACTGCCATCCCAAAGCAAGAACAAGACTAGGGGGAAGCAGATAGCGTACTGGCAAAGCAAAGCTTCTATCTAACTGGCTAAGTCACAGACATTGCTTAATTTCCTCAAGTTCATGACTTTCCCTTAACTCCATGGCTAATGGAAATTCATTTAAGACAGCTTTCTGGGATTAGAGTATTACAGCAGTATCAGTCAGATGGAGACTTTCAAGCTAGCCTCTGTTCAAGCATTTACAGATTTATAACTAATTAGATCCTGTCCACACCTCACCTGAAATCATGTTAGCAAGATCCAAGTTAAAGTACATTAATAGCTAGCCAGGGTATAACACAGTCCTTTAGGCCATCCTGAGTAGCACTGTAATAAGATTTTTTTTTCTATTTCAAGATTCCTTTAAAAGGAAAGAGTAAATGACTTGGTCTCAAGGAAGCCACAGATACAATGCCAAGATTCCAAAATACAAGTACCTTGGTCACCTGTCAGATATATAAATTGAACAATAATTACAAAGATAAGCAGACAAATGCATACACACACTATCTTACCTAAGGATATAAGCACAGTTTTACAATTTTTAAATATATTCAATTATGAAAGAAGAAAATTGAAGAGATAAAAGAATATCTGACGGAATATGGAATAAAATGTATATTTATTTTATAATACGGGGGTTACTCAAGGTTTAAGTAAACGATTGTCTAGCCATCTGTTATAATGTAGATTTTAAAGTGCCTTGTGGTGGTCAACACTGCAGATATCTAAATCAAATTGAGAGAATATCTGGAGTGAATGAAAACATAATTTATTTGAGTATAACAATCCAATGTTGTTCATATAATTTGGAGCAGCATAATTCATTACAAATATGAAGGAGCAACCTCTGCCTCCCAGAATACAAGAAAATATTCAAATGTGGACAATTCATATTAATAAACTGTCTAATAATGTCATCATGTACCTATTGTATGAACAGAAATACTATTAACCATCAGGACATAATATTTCGATTTAGTTCAGAGGACAGGAAAGAAATGGAGTATTCTAAAGATCTCTACAACTGGGTGAGAAGTTACTGATGGCCCTGGTAGACAGAGTGGGACAGTTTTCTATACTTATTGTGGACATTTATTTAGAGATCTGTGGGCACATATTCATTATATAAACTCTCTTGTGTTATTCATCAAAGTTGGGATTCAGCTCAGCTAAGGAATGGCACAATATGATCTCCGTGGAGCTGTAAGTCTAAAGAAACTAAATAAATAAGACAAAAGCACAGAACTCAGCGTCCACTCTGACTCATTATTGCCTTTTATTCATGGTCACTGCCAAGGCTTACCCTCCATTAGGAGACTTCACCCAGCCTGGTCTGTTTACTTCAAGCTGGTTTCTATTGAAATGAAAAGAGTCACTTGTAAAGCAGCAAATTCATGCACACATAAAAAAAAAAAAAAAGTGTGCTGATAGTTCAGAATACATTTTTTTAAAGACTTTCTTCTTCCCTTTTGAAAAGACCAGCAATCTCAGGAACTGTCTTTTAATGTGATGGCAGAAGCAGTCATAGTTACTGCATTCAACATGTTATCAATAGTCAAAGTTTGAATCATGCAGTACCCTTAGGAATTCCAGATGACAACTGTCCAACAATTAGACAAAAACACAAGCCACTGTCTATCTACGTCTACTTTTCACTCATGTCCTCATGAGATTTTGTATAGAAAGGAAAACTTTGGGGAAACTGTGTTGTTTTTAAAGTGGGTAAATACCTATAAGACACCTACATGTTTCTAATTCTGTAACTTCTATCCTGAGAATGAGCTAACTCTCGGGTCCTGGGGATCCAGCTCACAGTAGAAAGCACAATTCTACCAGGTTATCTTACACACTCACTAGGTGCTCCCACCCTTAATGTTGGTCATTAACATTAACTAGTCACAATGACAAATAGCTGGTCCAGCTTGGCATCAATTCAGACCCATGGCTGAGGTGCCAAACACAGCACTGGAGCCCACAAGCTGAGATGACAAACTGACAGTCTCTGACAGTTCGTGCCTGGGCCAAGATCTGAACCACGAGGCAGGGCAAAACTCCCATCTGCTGTCCATCTGCCACCCTGCCCCTATCAAAAAAGGTTATACCATGAGCCACAGACAGATGGGCACTGCAATGATCAATTAGAAGAAAAAAAAGGGAGTCTGAGACGATTAGAATGATGACCTTTGATCCAACATGGAAATCCCAGTAGTAATAAAAATCATGCATAATTTCAAGGTCTTTTAATTGTGTAAAACAGATATTGTATCTTTTGCCAACAATAAAAATAAGCAAAGTGATGTTTATATTCTATGCACCAAGTATATAGTGTGCTAAGTACTATATACTCGCAAAGAAAAAAACAGTTAAAGATGTGTGTGTGTGTGTTGTCCTCACTTGAAGTTGTTTTTTCTCAATGACACATCAGTAAATTTTAACAATGTTATTAAACTAATAAAACAGAAACCCTTTGTAAGTTTCTAGTAGTGTATATTTTCATCAGAAGCATACTTTACATAAACAGGCAACTAGGATAAGTCAGCTCATGTATTAAACAAAAGCCTTAAGACATAAAGGGAATAGTAAATTCTTGAGCTAAAGCTAAGTGTATGTTGTGTTTCCATAGTAAAAGCAACTTTTGCAAAGCAAATATATACCCTAGACAAAAGGCAGTTGTTCAGTTCATTCAACATAGAATGTGTACTTACCATGTACCAGGCAAAGCGCTAGAAGCTAGGGATACAAAGAAAAGACACAGATGGTCTTTGTCTCCAGGGAGCTTACAGTCTCATGGGGAGATGGGTGAATACACTGCTTATCATAATATAGTAAAAGAGCATGGTGGAGAAAGGATAGGGAGCCATGTGGCTGGCCCTTGAAGGGAGAAATGGTCACATCAGTTGTTTGGAAAAAGTGAGAATGTCATGTGTGTAGTGTTTTAATTTTCATATGCTTTTTACAGATTTATAAAGTTTAATTTTTCCCTGCAGTTTACACAAGAGAATCAAATATGGATAATCCATGTTTTAAATAAGGGAGAATAATCTTTCAAATAATGTTAGAATTTTTTAGTGTAACTTTTACCTTTTGGAACCATTTTTTATAGCAAATTATATTCTAAAAGTTGACATGAAACAGAAATCCAAACAGGCAAATATACATATGGATTTATAATAAATTTGTTATCTAATGTAAAAAATAAGAACTGTCTCCACAAAAAGACATACAGAATATCCTAAGTGGCTTTATTCATGATAGCTCAAAAATGGAGGTGAGTCAGAAGTCTAGCAAGAAGGCCGGGCGCAGTGGCTCATGCCTGTAATCCCAGCACTTTGGGAGGCCGAGGCGGGTAGATCATGAGGTCAAGAGATCAAGACCATTCTGGGCAACATGGTGAAACCCTGTCTCTTCTAAAAATACAAAAAATTAGCCAGGCATTGTGGCAGGCGCCTGTAATCCCACCTACTTAGGAGGCTGAGGCAGGAGAATTGCTTGAACCCGGGAGATGGAGGTTGCAGTGAGCTGCGATTGTGCCATTGCACTCCAGCCTGGGCAAAAAAAAGATCGAAACTCCATCTCAAAAAAGAAACAAACAAACAAACAAAAAGTCCAGCAAGAGAAATATGAACAATGAAACTGGGGAATATTGATGTAATTCCCCAACAATATAAATGAAATAACACACAACCCATGGATGAAAACACAACACATGCATGAATCTTGAAAACATTATGCAAAAGAGTGCACACTGTATGCTGCCATATATATATATACACCTGAAGAACAGGTAACTAATCAATGCTGACAAAGGTGTGACTGACTCTAGTTGGAGGGTGGGAGCTATTGAAACGAAAAAGGTACAATAAAAATTTTAGGAATGACAGAAATGTTTTATATCTTGATCTGGGTAATATATGTAAAAAGTGTATAGATTTTATGTGAAAATTCATTGAATTTTACATTTAAGATCTGTGCATTTTACCGAGTGCCAATTATATCTCGATTTTGAAAACTGTAAAATACTGAGGTCACGTGATATAATAAATTAGAGATTAATCAGATAAGTATTTTTTAAATTCTCATAGTCATATAATAAAATGTCTAAATAGTTCATCGTTTCACAAATAATAACATAAATTCAGAGACTTGCTATTTCTATGCCCACAATTTCAAGAGGCAAACAAGAATAATAAATGTTTAGAAAGTGTCCATTAGGATACTCTTTCATCTGAATTGCAATGTGCTTCTTATCTGAGCCATATTTAAATAATTTGATCCAATTCAGGGTCAGAAGGGTATCATAAGCATATGGAAAATGTTATGGTTTATCATATGCCCATACATCCTTTATTTTTTTAAAGAACAATTTAACTTCAGTCTTACATAAAAAGGCCTTGCTGCCCTCATTCTTTCATTTCCTTAAAAGTCACTAATCACCATCAAAAAAGTAGAAATACATAACACTGGATGCACATTAGCCCTTGATTATTCTGAGGGAAAAAAGAAAATGGTACTACATCCAAAATGTGCATCAAACGCAGTAATTTATCCTTTGGTTTTCATATCGTATCACTATGTAAACTCGACTTCATAAGGAAGTTGTCATTGACTTACTATTTGAACTTGACAACAAGAAACATTGTCACCAATGTTAATTTTAAACTTGATTTTTAACTAAGCCTTATACGTAAATCATCTCAAAGAATCAGTCATAAGGAGGTTTAACAATATCTAAGAATTAGTTATGCAATAGAAAAATAATACCACTTTAATTTACATACATCTTGATTCTGATGGCACCAAGCACTTCAAATATACAATTGGTTTTATCTTTAATAACCCAGTGGAGGAGGAAAACACAGTGTTGTCTTTTACTCACTGACAATAATACTAAGTACACAGAATACGTGGAATGTGAAATCTACAGTATCACAGGCAGCTATTTTATTAAATTGTGTATGTGTGCGTGTGTGTGTAATAGTCACAATTTAACAATCACTTTTGCTCTTCTCTAACTGACTCATGAAGACAGAACTTCATCTGTCACAATGGTTTGGTTAATTTTTTTTTTTTTTTTTGAGACAGGGTCTTGTTCTGTCACCCAGGTTAGAGTATAGTGGCACGATCATGGTTCACTGAAGCCTTGACCTCCAGTGATCCTCCCATCTCAGTACTACCATACTACCATACTCAACTACTACCCTCTGGAGTAGCTGGAACTACAGGTGAAAGCCACCACATCTAGCTAAGTTTTAAATTAAAAAATTTTTTTTTGTGGAGACAGGGTCTCTCTATATTGCTCAGGCTGGTCTCAAACTCTGGGATCAAGCAATCCTCCCACCTGGGCCTCTCAAAAGGCATGAGCCGCTGTCCCTGGCTTGGTTTGGTTAATTTTAAAAGACAGGTTCTATACCTTGACACCTAATCAGTACTTTTTCTGGCAAAAAAAAATTAATAAACATTCTAGTTCAATCATGGTAGCCCATTCCTCATTCTAATCACAACTAAAAACTGAATAAAATGCATTTAAGAAAACAACCACCTCTCAAAAGCAAGCAAACCACAGAAGAGAGTCAAAAGTTGGAAAAGTGACCTGCACAGTGATGAGTTTTCCATGTTGCTTCTTTCTTGTGCAATATGATCTCAAGGGTAGACCTCGGTTGCAATATGGTGAGGAAATGGCAGCTGCAGAAGCAGATAAACTCTGAGATAAATCTGTTTCTCTGGCAAAAGAAACCAAAAAGAAAGACTCCTGCAAGCCCGAGAGTTTAAGGAGAATCCCACAGATAAAAGAGAAAGCGAAGGGAATCCTTTAATTTGTGAATGAACCTCACAAAACTATCAGCATAATTCCTGAAATAAGCATACATGAGACAGTCCCAAATAAAGATCACAAATACTTTGGAAGCCAAACAGAGATTTGAGCTGTCTGCACAAGCCTTATTCCAACACCTGAATTGCATATGCATAGGAGGGACACAAACCAATAAAGCCGAGAATTTAAAAACTCAACTGAGATTTGAACTACCTCTCATAGAAGATGAGACACAACTTACAGTCTGAATTTAAGTGGCCCGATTGCTTGCTAAAATAAGTATATTAGGAATGTTCTAACAGACTGTATTCAACAGAGATTCACAATATCCATACCATCCAAAATTACTCAGTAGACCAAAAAAAGACCAATTCTCATGACAAAAAAACCAAAAACCTATCAAGTTACCTGATGATCTAGCTACTTTAGGACAGTTTAAGCAGCACTTAATGACTATGCTTTATAAGTAAGTAAAAACACTCTTCAAATGAATGAAAACAAAAATTCTCAATAGAGAATAAACAATAAAAAAATTAAATTGCTGGGAAGTGAAATATACAGTATAGTCACGTGTCACTTGATGGGGATACATTCAGAAAAATGTGTCATAAGACAATTTCATCATTGTGGGAACATCATAGAGTGTACTTACACAAACCTAGATGGCATAGTCTACTATACACCTAGAGTATATGGTAGATCCTATTGCTCCTATGTTACAAACCTATACAGTATGTTACTATGCTGAATACTGTAGGCAATTATAACACAATGCTATGTATTTGTGGATCTAAACATAGAAAAGGTAATGTATTGTGCTATGACATTACGATGGCTACGACATCACTAGGTGATAGAAATTTTTCAGCTCCATTATAATCTTGAGACCACTGTCATATATACATTCTGTTGTTGATTGAAACATTGTAATGCAGCACATTACTGCATTTAAAATGAAAACCTCACTAGGTGATATGGTTTGGCTGTGTCCCCACCCAAATCTCATCTTGAATTGTAGCTCCCATGATTCCCACGTGTTGTGGGAGGGACCCAGTGGGAGATAATTGAATCATGGGGGTGGTTTCCCCCATACCGTTCTCATGGTAGTAAATAAGTCTCACAAGATCTGATGGTGTTATAAGGAGAAACCCCTTTTGCTTGGCTCTCATTCTCTCTCTTCCCTGCCGTCATGTAAGACATGCTTTTTGCCTTCCACCATGATTGTGTGGCCTCCTCACTCACGCGAAACTTTGAGTCCATTAAACCTCTTTTTCTTTACAAATTACCCAGTCACAAGTATGTCTTTATCAGCAGATGAAAACGGACTAAAACGCTAGGTGAACTTGAAAGCAGTATGAAAACAATGCAGAAAAGAATCAGCAAATTTGTGTTACAAGAAAAACTTTAGCCGAATTAAGTTTAACAGAGCTTAATTGAGCAAAGAACGATTTGCAAATTGGGCAGCCTCCTGAGCCAAAGAAGGCTCAGAGATTCCAGCATAGCCATGCAGTGGAAGAAGACTTATGTATAGGAAAAAGGAAAGTGACCTACAGAAAACAGAAGTGAGGTTCAGAAGCAGCTGGATTGTTTATAGCTCGGCATTTGCCTTATTTGAACATGGTTTGGACAGCTGGCCACCTTGGATTGGCCAACATTCAGTGATTGGCACAAGAGTAGACTCCAGTCTGTATACAACTGCATTTAGTTCACGATGTACAGAGAAACCTTTAGGCTGAACTTAAAATTTGTAAGAAGGCTGCTTTAGGCTAAACTCGATTTAACACTTGGAAATAGCTCGATAGAAATAATCTAATCTGAAGAACGGAGAATGAAAGTGGAGAATAAAGAATAAGTGAACAGAGCCTCAGGGACCTGTAGGAAAATTTCCAAAGATCAAAAATAATGTGGTTGGAGTACCAGAAGGACAGGAGAGATTGAGAAGGAAAATTGTTTGAAGATATAATGCCAGAAAGCTTTCCACATTTAATCAAATCCATAAATGTATAGATTCAAGAAGCTCAGCAATACACAAGCCCAAAGAACATCACACCTAAACCCATCACAGTTAAACTGGTGAAAACCAAATATAAAGAAAAAATAATTGAAAACAGCTAGAAATATATGCCTCATTATACATAGAGGAATGGGTGGAAATACTGAAGATTTCTCATCAGAAACCATGGAGGCCTGATGGCAGACAACTTCTTTACAGGCTGAAAGAAAAGAATTGTCAAGCCCAAACTCTATACCTAGTGAAAACGTTCTTCAGAAATGCAAGCAAAATAAATGCATTTTTAGATAAAGGAAAAGTAAGATAATTCATCACTAGGAGAGCTGAATATAAGATTGCTAATGAAAGTTCTCCACACTGAATGAAAATAATACTAGAGAGGACCATGGATCTTTAGGAATGAAGAAATAGCAACAGAAATGGTAAATTTCTGGGTAAATAAAAAAGATTATTTTTCCTTTTGAAGTTCTATAAAATACATATAACTAGTTGAAACAAACAGTATTTTATTATCTGGTGGGATTTTTTTATGTATATATGTACCATACATACAAAAATTACAACATAAAGGTCAGTGGAGGATCATTTACATTATTGCAATTTGTCTGTTTTTAAATTATTCTTTTTTACTTTTGTAGGCAAGGTTTTGTGTGTTGCCCAAGCTGGTCTCAAACTTCTGGGCTCAAATGATCCTCCTGTCTTGGCCTCCCAAAGTGCTGTGATTACAGGTGTGAGCCACTACACCCAGCCCCCAAATTTTTCTACTTTTTATGTGAAATGGCATAATATTAACTCTAAATAAACTGTGAAATGATTGGTATGTATAATAAAATTTCTACAGAAAACACACACAAAAAAAGAGATCTAGCCAAAATACATTAGATAAATAAAAATGGAACGTGAAAAGATATACAAATAAACTAAAACATGGCAGGAATAGGAGAAATGAAGATAAAAAAATAGAGGGGACAAACAGAAAATATGTAATTTAATCTTGGACCTAAATTCAACCATGGTCTAAAGACTCAATGTAGAAGGAAGAAAATAGCAAAAAAACAAAAATTGATGAAAGATAAAACAGACAAAAATCTAATAGCTAGTTTCTTGAAAAAAAGAATCAATAAAATTTAAAAAGTCCTAGCTGGAATGTATAAGAAAAAGAGAGAAAGGACACAAATCACTAATGTCAGGAATGACACAGAACCAATAGACTTTAAAGGGGGTAACAATACAATATTACAGCAAAATATGCAACGATTACATAAAATTGACAATTTTCTTAAAAAATACACTTACCAAGATTGACACAAGAAAAACAAAGTTACAATATGTGTATTTAATAACAAATATATGTTTAATTCAGCAACCCACAAGCCCAAATATATATAATAAATACTATATACAAGTACATATAATTATATGAAGACAATTAATAATTAATAATGTATAATTACATATAATTAAATTATCCAATATCTTTTCTAAAAGAAAACTCCAGGGTAAAATGTCTTCAGTCGTAAATTCTGGCAAAGTTTCAAGGAAGAAATAACACTTATCTAACATAAATATTTTCAGAAGATAAAGAAGTTGGTATCACTGCCCAACTTGGTTTTGTAAGGCCAGCATAAGACTAATATCATAATCAAACAAAAATATTATTTTAAAGTCTCCCATTATTATTGTGTGGGAGTCTAAGTCTCTTTGTAGGTCACTCAGGACTTGCTTTATAAATCTGGGTGCTCCTGTATTGGGTGCATATATATTTAGGATAGTTAGCTCTTCTTGCTGAATTGATCCCTTTACCATTATGTAATGGCCTTCTTTGTCTCTTTTAATCTTTGTTGGTTTAAAGTCTGTTTTATCAGAGACTAGGATTGCAACCCCTGCCTTTTTTTGTTTTCCATTTGCTTGGTAGATCTTCCTCCATCCTTTTATTTTGAGCCTATGTGTGTCTCTGCATGTGAGATGGGTTTCCTGAATACAGCACACTGATGGGTCTTGACTCTTTATCCAATTTGCCAGTCTGTGTCTTTTAATTGGAGCATTTAGTCCATTTACATTTAAAGTTAATATTGTTATGTGTGAATTTGATCTAGTCGTTATGATGTTAGCTGGTTATTTTGCTCGTTAGTTGATGCAGTTTCTTTCTAGCCTCGATGGTCTTTACAATTTGGCATGATTTTGCAGTGGCTGGTACTGGTTGTTCCTTTCCATGTTCAGTGCTTCCTTCAGGAGCGCTTTTAGGGCAGGCCTGGTGGTGACAAAATCTCTCAGCATTTGCTTGTCTGTAAAGTATTTTATTTCTCCTTCACTTATGAAGCTTAGTTTGGCTGGATATGAAATTCTGGGTTGAAAATTCTTTCCTTTAAGAATGTTGAATACATAAAAACCCTAGAAGAAAACCTAGGCATTACCATTCAGGACATAGGCATGGGCAAGGACTTCATGTCTAAAACACCAAAAGCAATGGCAACAAAAGCCAAAATTGACAAAAGAGATCTAATTAAACTAAAGAGCTTCTGCACAGCAAAAGAAACCACCATCAGAGTGAACAGGCAAACTACAAAATGGGAGAAAATTTTCGCAACCTACTCATCTGACAAAGGGCTAATATCCAGAATCTACAATGAACTCAAACAAATTTACAAGAAAAAAACAAACAACCCCATCAAAAAGTGGGTGAAGGACATGAACAGACACTTCTCAAAAGAGGACATTTATGCAACCAAAAAACACACACAAAAATGCTCATCATCACTGGCCATCAGAGAAATGCAAATCAAAACCACAATGAGATACCATCTCACACCAGTTACAATGGCCATCATTAAAAAGTCAGGAAACAACAGGTGCTGGAGAGGATGTGGAGAAATAGGAACACCTTTACACTGTTGGTGGGACTGTAGACTAGTTCAACCATTGTGGAAGTCAGTGTGGCGATTCCTCAGGGATCTAGAACTAGAAATACCATTTGACCCAGCCATCCTATTACTGGGTATATACCCAAAGGACTATAAATCATGCTGCTATAAAGACACATGCACACGTATGTTTACTGCGGCACTATTCACAATAGCAAAGACTTGGAACCAACCCAAATGTCCAACAACGATAGACTGGATTAAGAAAATGTGGCACATATACACCATGGAATACTATGCAGCCATAAAAAATGATGAGTTCATGTCCTTTGTAGGGACATGGATGAAACTGGAAATCATCATTCTCAGTAAACTATCACAAGGACAAAAAACCAAACACCGCATGTTCTCACTCATAGGTGGGAACTGAACAATGAGAACACATGGACACAGGAAGGGGAACATCACACTCCAGGGACTGTTGTGGGGTGGGCGGCGGGGGAGGGATAGCATTAGGAGATACACCTAATGCTAAATGACGAGTTAATGGGTGCAGCACACCAACATGGCACATGGATACATATGTAACAAACCTGCACATTGTGCACATGTACCCTAAAACTTAAAGTACAATAATAATAAAATAAATAAAAATAAAAAAATAAAAATAAAAATAAAAAATATTATTTTAAAAAAATTCCAATGTACTTCATATAGATGTAAAGATACAAAACGTTATCAAATATAATTCACTATATACAGTCATGTGCTGCATAATGATTTTTCCGTCAAGAATAAACTACACATATGACAGTCCCATAAAACTGTAACAGAGCTGAAAAATTCCTGTTGCCTAGTGACATGGTAGCCTGTCAGTGACATGACATCGTAGCTGTCAGAATGTCCTAGCTCAACACATTACTTTTGTATGTTTAGACATGTTTAAATACACAAATACAATTGTGTTACAATTCCCTCACAGTATTCAGTACAGTACCATGCTGTACAGATTTGTAGCCTGAGAGCAATAGGCCCTGCCATGTAGTCTGGTAAGCTCCACTATCCAGGTTTGTGAAAGTACACTCTATGATGTTTGCACGATGACAAAATTGACTTATGACACACTGCTCAGAATGTAACCCTGTCATTAAATGACACGGCTGTATATAAAAAAATACATCATAACAAAAGTAGGCTTTTCCTAGAAATGCAAAGTTGGTTAAACATGCAGAAATCAATGTCATTTAAAACAGTGACCTAGTAAAGGGAGAAAACCATATAATCACGTGCAGGTTTGTTACATTGGTATATTGCATGATGCTGAGGTTTGGGGTATGATTGATCCCGTCAAGAGAAGAAACAAATGAATAATAACCAAAAAGGAAGAAACGGATCTGTCAATACTGGCATATTATATATTGTTTGTACAGAGAATACCAAGGAACTCCCGAAAACTTACATAAACCATGAAAGAATTAAGCCATATGCAGGATAAATGTTAATATAAAAAGTATCCTGTAATTATGTATTCACAGCAAAAAAAATGAAACTGATTTTCTTTCAAATTCCTATTACAGTAGTTGGGCAGAGAGAAGAGAAGAATACCTAGTAATAAATCTAAGAAAATATACCCAATACCTCTCACCTAAAAACTACAAAAAATTGCTATAATAAATTAGAGAATATATAAATAAATGGCATGTTCGTGAAGGGCAATTCTCCAAAAACTGACCTATAGATTCAATGTAATTCCAAAGAAAATATACCGAGATTTTCTTCTTTTTTTCTTTTTTTTTAGAAATTGACAACTTGGTTCTAAAACTGATACAGAAATGCAAAGGATCTAGACAGTGAAAAGGTAGAGAATTCACTTAGCCTTCAAGATATAGAATAAAGCTATAGTAATCAAGAATGTGGATAATTGGCAAAAAAAAAACAGAGACATAGATCTATGGAACAAAATAGAATGTTTAGAAAGAGACCCATGCATATATGATGACTTGAATTTTGACAACGGTGTCAAGAAAATTCAACAGAGAAAAGAAAGTCGTTTCAATAAATGATGCTGGGTCAACTGGAAATCAAAATTGAAAAAACAAGTAACAATGATCCTTACCTCACACTCGACACAAAATTTGAGTAAAAATAGTCATAGACCTAAATGTACAACCTAAAACTATAAAACTTCTAAAAGAAAACATTAAACAGCTATAATCTTACGGTAGGCAAAGTTTTATTAGATAAAACACACACACAAAATACAAAACTTTCAAGCTAAAATTGATAAATCGGACTCATCAAACTCTAAAACTTTTGTTCTTAAAAAATCACTAAAAAGCCTGTAGTCCCAGCTACTTGGGAGGCTGAGGCCGGGGAATGGTGTGAACCTGGGAGGCGGGGCTTGCAGTGAGCCGAGATTGCGCCACTGCACTCCAGCCTGGGCGACAGAGCAAGACTCCGTCAAAAAAAAAAAAAAAAAATCACTAAAAAATGAAAAGGCAAGCTATATTGTTGAAGAAAATTTTCTCCAAACAAATATCAGAGGAAGGACTTGTATTCAAAATATTATAAAGAACTTTTGCAGTTAAATAATAAGACACAACTCAAGTGTTTAGAAAAATGGACAAAATATTTGAATGGACACTTCACAAAAGATAAGCAAATGGACAAAAGTGCATAAAACATACTACAGGCATCATTCGTGCCCATAGGAAAGCAACTAAAATATATAAGTGATACTGCATATCCATTAGATTGGTTAAAATTAAAAAGACTGACCATACCAAACACTAACAATGACTGTGAGCAACCAGAACTCTTATTCACTGCTGGTGGGAATGTAAAATGGTATAATCATTTTGGAAAACACGTTGGCAGCATCATAAATAATTAAGCATACCAAATAATCCAATTACTCCAGGCCTAGATATTTACCCAAAAGAAAGGAAAAGATATTTCCACACAAGGACTTGTATACAAATGATCATGGCAGCTTTATTTGTAATAGCCATTAAGTGGAAACAATGCAAGTGTCCAACAAATGGGTGAATGGATAAGCAAAGGATGGCATCGTTATCCACATAATGCCTACTGTGCAAAGGGAAAGAAAAAAGACCAAAATTTTGATACACACAATGACATAGATGAATTGCAAAAACAGACTCAGTGAAGAAGCCAGGCCAAAAAACTGTGTATGCTTATGATTCTATTTATATAAAACTCTAGCGATGCAAACTAATTTATAGTGAGAAAAGACAAGTCAGTGGTTTCCTGGGGACGGGGTTGGAAGGAGAGAAGATGGCAAAGGGGCTCTGAGGAATGTTTTGAGGATAACAGAAATGTTCTTTATCTTGATTGTGGTGATGGTTTCACCAGTGTGTAAACATGTCAAAACTGATAAAATTGTATTTAAATATGTACAGAATATTGTACTTCAATTATACCTCAATAAAGTTGTTTAAAAATATATATGTAATATAAAGTTGACAAAACACAAACACAACCCAAAATTTAAAAAGCTGCCAACACACATTTGGTTTAAAGAAATCTCATTTAGCCTGTTTTGCCTCAAAATGGCTTTTGGCTTTTGAAAGATAGAAAGAAAATACTATATTTGACAAGATGTCATTATATTTAGTTACAGTGTTGCAAAAGTTTTATTATTTCAAAATGCAATGCTGTGTAATGTGTTTTATATACTTTTCCTCAACCGGGTCCCAGGGAAACATCTACAACTGAAATACTGACTCCTGTAATTTATTATATACATTGA
This sequence comes from Hylobates moloch, assembly GCF_009828535.3. Taxonomy (NCBI): domain Eukaryota; kingdom Metazoa; phylum Chordata; class Mammalia; order Primates; family Hylobatidae; genus Hylobates; species Hylobates moloch. The sequence continues at coordinate 21,375,847 of NW_026652295.1, read as the reverse complement.
ATATTACACTAAAGAATAATCTGTAAAAAGGTCAAGCATATTGTCAAGTGGTCAGAGTATTAAAAAAAGTGATGAATTTTACAAAAACGACCATGTCCCTACACATAGATTGTTATATATACTTGATTATACAGTTACAGATTCAATATAAAATCTTAATATGCATAATTCAAAAGACATACTTTCTAAGTAAAAATGTGCATACAATATTTACACAATCTAATAAAGAAATATCAACTTTGCATTCCTATAGTACCTACATCCTTGAAGTATTTCCATAGCTATTGACTACAGATCATTTTGATGAAGCAATTAAACTAACCTCTAAATCAGGTAAACACTTTTTGCTTCTATGGGGCTCAGTTTCCTTGAGCGAGGCTCGTTTTCTCACTGATAAAATGAAGAGGTTGGGCTTGATTATCTTTTAGTTCTCTTTCAACTTTGAAATTTGCTTTATTTTTATCCTCACACTAATAAGGAAAGCAGGATCGAAGAAAGATGCTGACAGAGGTTAAAGGAGTTGTACAAAGTTACAGGACCTGCAATTAGAGGCCCAGTCTCACACACCCAGCCCCAAACTCTTTCCACTGCCATACACTGCTCTAAGCCTGCCCTGTAGTGATCTTAGGAACAGAATACGCACTCATCATCTGCAAGACTTTGATGAATTTCTGCTTTGAAAGGCGAAGAAAAAATACACATAGGCATGAGCATATCATTCTAAGACACTTGGCCTTTTATTTTTGCATCTAGAATTCTCAGCACCTGAGCTTAGGAAGAAAAATAATTCTTTCAGAAATTGACTTATAATTTATTTCATCTCAGTATTTATCTCCTTTTCTGGATATTTAGTAAACGTGTGCTCAACAATCTGACTACTAGCATTTCTTCCCTCAAGAATAATTTTTGTTTAAGGAAAGGTCAGTTGATTAAGAAACTGCAGAGTCGTCACTGGGGTTCAAAGCAAAGCTGAGGTTTCATGTTCACTTCCTATTTTAACCAAAGGTCTCTGGGTGTTTAGATTTGGAAATTTGTGCAGCAACACAGGAAGGATATGGATTGTAGGATTAAAGCTACCTGAATTTTAATACCAGCTCTGTTATTTGACAACTTTGGATTTTGAGGGATTGAATTTCAATGCCTTCTTCACCTGTAAGCAAGATCATTTCTACCCTTAAAGGTTAGAACATAAAAATAATCGCTTATCACAATATTTTATTATAAAAATTTTCACACACACAGAAAAGTTGAAATAATTATGCAATGTAAGCCCATTTTTCCCTCCACCTAAATTCTGTCATTGATGTTTGGTTATATATACTTATGCATCTTCCCATCCCTCTCTTAATCAATCTATTTTACTTTTTGATCCATTTCAAAGTCAGTTGCAAACATCAGTACACTTTACCCCTAAATGCTGCAATGCTTTACAGTATTTTATATGCAAAATTTACATACTGTGAAATACAGAAAATGTATACCACTCAATAAGCTCTAGCAAATACATACACCTGTATAACAAGTACTTCCATCAAGATACTGAACATTACTATCACCTCCAAAATTTCATGCCCCTTCCTGGTAAATCCCTGCTGCAATCCCTTCTGTTCTGATATACTTTCATCATAAATTAGTTTTACCTGTTCAAGAACTTCATAGAAATAGAAACATACAGTAGGTATTCGTTTGTATAAGGGTTTTTATGCAGCATAAAAGTTTGGAGGATTCATCTATGTTGTCACATGAATGTGTAGTTTGTTCTTTGGCATGGTTGGCAAGTATTCCACTTAGGAATCCCATAGTTCATCCACTCTCACTTTTGGCTATTCTAAATAAAGCTGTTGTAAATATTCCTATAAGACTTTTATAGATGTATTTTTTATTTCTCTTTGGAAAATATCTAGAAGTAAAACTGTAGGTTCCAGAGTAGGTTTATATTTAGCTTTATAAGAAATTTCCAGGCTTTCATCCATAGTGGCTGCACAATTGTACACACTCACTAAAAATTTAAAAGTTCCAGTTGCTCCACATCCTGACCAATATTTACTGTTGGTCTTTTTAAATTTAGCCATTCTAGTGGATGTCTCTCATCGTGGTTTAATTTGCACTCCCTTGATAATTAACAATATCGAGCATTTTTTGTTTATCTTCCTTTGCAAAGTACCTGACAGTTTTTGGCCTCTTTTTAAATTGAATTGTCTTTTTGTTATTCAGTTTTAGAGTGCTATATATTCTGGATACTAACGCTTTGTCACATATATATTCTGTAAATTTCTTAACAATGCCTTCTGATTAGCTCAAGTTCAACTTTAAGTCTAGTTTATCAGGTTTTTTTTTTTTTTTTGACAGGTATCATTCTATCGCCCAGGCTAGAGTGCAGTGATATGATCACGGCTCGCTGCAGCCTCAATCTCATGGGCTCAAGTGATCCTCCCACCTCAGCCTCCTGAGTAGCTGGGAATACAGGTGTGCACCACCATGCACAGCTAATTTTTTGTATTTTTGGTAGAGATGTGGGTTTCAGTCATGTTGCTCAGGCTGGTCTTGAAGTCCAGGGCTAAAGCGATCCACCTGCCTAGGCCTCCCAAAGTGCTGGGATTACAGGCATGAGCCATTGTGCCTGGCCTAGTTTATCAATTTTTATCACTTTCTGTGACCTAAGAGACCTTCACCTACCCACTACATTGCAAAGATATTCTCCTATGTTTTCTTTCAGATGCATTATAATTTTGGCCTTTTAGGTTTGTGAACCACGTCAAAATGGTTTTTGTGAATGGTGTGAGGTAGGGGTGGATGCTTCAGTTATTCCAGCACCATTATTCTACAAATATTTTCCTCTCTCTATTGGGCTGCTTTGGCACATACATTGGAAATCAGTCCATTGTGTAAGTGTGGGTCTATTGCCAGGCCCTCAATCCTGTTCCATTGATCTGCTCGTCTCTTTATGAAGGTGTCACAAAGTTTTGATTGCTGTAGTTTTGTAGTAAGTTATGAAGCCAGATAGTGTAATTCCTCCAACACTGTTCTTCTTTTTCAAGGTTGCTGAAGATATCCTAGCTCTAGCTCATTTAAAATAAATTTTTAGAATTAGGATGTCTTCCTGCAGAATAAAACAGCCTGGTGGGCTTTATAAGGGATTACACTGACTTTGTAGATCAATCTGGAAATAACAGACATCTCAACATTATTGAGAAATTTCTAATCAATAAGCATGGCATCTCTTTCTAGATATTTAGGTTGTCTTTCATTAGTTTCAGCAATGTGTTATAGTCCTTGGCATAGAGGTTTTGCATGCATTTTGAGAGCTTGTTTGGAGGTTCTAGCAGGGGAGCGCAGCTACTCATATACTCTTCACCAAAGACAGGTCCTCCTCTATGTCGGGGGTGGTCGTCCTCTTCGACCAAGCATGCAGCTTCAGGAAGGATACACACAGAGCAGTAAGGGAGGTAAGGGACACCCGCCTGGCCATCCAGATCAGCCAAATCAACCTTGGTGATCAATGGGGTGACAGATGTCACAGCCAGGTCACCCTCACATCCTTGCATGCATTTTGTTAAAGGTATTCCTAAGTATTTTGTTTCATCATGACATTGTAAGTGGAATTTTAAAAATTATTTTTCCACTTCTTTGTACTAGCATCTAAAAATACATTTAAATTTGCATATCAACAATATATCCTGCAATCTTGCCAAATTCATTTACTATTCCTCATCGTTGTTTCGTAGAGTCATTAGGACATACTGTGCAATCAACCATATCATCTTCAAGCAGACAGTTTTATTGCTTCTTTTTCAATCTGTATTTCTTTTATTTCATTTTCTCCTCCTATTGTGCTAGCTATGATCTCCAACACAATGATAATTAAAAGACCTGAGAGTGGGCATCCTCGCCTAGTTATAAATCTTAGGGAGAAAACATCTAATATTTCCCTATTAAGTGTAATGTTAGTTGTAGATTTTTCATATATTCACTTAACAGATTGAAATTCCTTACCATTGCACCTCTGCTTCAAGTTTTTATTATAAATAGATGTTCCCTTTTGTCAAATAATTTTTCTATATTATTTAAACTATCATATATTTTGTCTCCTCTATTGTGTGGCTCTGGTGAATTACACAGGTTAATCTTTAAGCATTTAACTTTGCATTCCAGGGATAAACCCCAATTTTAGGCATTGCTTCATTCCATTTCATATTTTCTTAAGATATCTATTTTTAAAACTTATTTTTTAATCAAGTTTATAATGACTACATAATATGACATGTTCTTCCTTCCTCTATTTTCTGAAAGACTTTGCATAATAGTGTTGTTTCTTCCTTAAATGTTTGCTAGAATTTACTAGTGAAACCAATTAGGCCACAAGTACCTTTTAACAATCATTGCAAACCAGGAACTGTGTAAGATATTTTATTATCGTTATTATTTATAATAACACTTCAAATTACATAAAACCTACTTTAAACAGTCAAAATTTAGGGTTGACAGAAATTAAATAACTTACCCAAGGACATGCAGCTATATGTCATATATAAACATCAGGTATGTTTAGCTCTAAAGTTTTTACTCTACCACAGAATGCCATGGTAGATTTGAAGTTGTACAGATAAATATCACTTCAAAACTCCCTTAATAAATGGCACTCATAAACTGAGCAAGCATCTCTCCTGTTCACTAGTTGCTTTTTCAAGACAAGAAAGTTATTTTGTTAATGTATTAGAACCAAAATCCAATTTTAGACATGCCACTAATCTCATTCTTAAAAAGAAGGCGGCACATTAGATAGCGAAGTTAGTTACATTTAATATCAACCATAGATCAGGACTCATTCACTCCAGCCCGTTTTTGTTTCAACATTTATGTAACTGTGTTTACTAAGAACCTACAAGTATGTTAAATAAGTTACAGGCTATGCTTATTTCTTCACTAGTAGTTCTTCATCATATACAAGGCATGAGAAATTTCTTCAAATAAATTAGATAGCGGAGTGCCAATTAACAAATAAAAGAACCCTATAAAGAAAGTTGCACTGGTGCAGCATGAATTACCCAAAAAAGATGTAACATTTTTATTTTATCTGATGCTGAAAACAAGTAGGCAACATAGATCTTTAGTTTCTTTATGGTTCCCTGGTAAGCCAAAAGAGGCAGATCATATGTATTTCTCAAGATGAAATATTTCAGTGTGTAATGGGTTTAGATCATGAGTCAAAAATAAAATAAAACAAACACCAATCACATCAGGCATACGGACAATCTGTGCATTGACTTTGTTATGTACGAATACAGTGTGAGAAAGAGGATAAAGGCACATAATCCCAACATATGTTTTCTAATACTATTTCCTTCATTTGAACTTACCAATAGAGAAAAAAGGAGTGAGGTAGGTAGGTAGTCATTCAGTTTTTCTTTTAGCAAATAAACTCTATCCATCCATTTTTCTCAATCGTCTTAATAGCGTGAGTAAAGAGTGTTTCCAGGTTCTTAGAATACAGAGCTAGAGAAAAAATTAAGTTGACAGGGTTCAGTTTTGACAGTGTATCCAGCTGTTTATAGCTTTTCATTTTTTCCATAAACCTAACTGGTATCAGTATATGTAAAGTTTCTAACACTTCCAGCTAGGGAATACTTCACAGAAGAAAAATGCTTTCCTTGGAGTTTACAAATGCCATTTGGTCTAATTTTTCAGCAAGGGTTTGTCTAGTTAGATTATGAGATTTTTCCTGGAGAGCAACAGCAAGAGAATGTCCCTCACGCTGTCAGAGAAAAAGAGTTATATTTTTGTTCCTTGGAAGAAACATATAATGTAATGGGCAAAAAGTCAAGTGGGTGGGGAGCCATTAGCCCATATAAACCTCCAGAGAAATCTCTAAGAAAAAGGCATTCTAAATAACACACTCCACTAGCATATTTGCTTTTAAAAAAATATGTCCGAGAAAGCAGATGCAGGCTGGGTCTTATGGGACAGGACTCATGCTGTCCTACCCAGACAGCAAGAGTTACTTAGGGAAAACCAAGTGTGAAACACTGGTAAGACTAACCGTAAAAATTGAGCCCAGAAGGTCAAAGGTAGGATTAATGGTGGGACTACAGAGATGTAAGTTAGGAGCTGGTTCAGAGAAAGAGAACAGGAACAAAGAAAGAGCATCTCATAAGATTTCTGCAAGTCTTTCTACACCTGAATTTCTCATCTATCAGATGGGCATGTCTATGGTAGTGTCAGAATGGCTTAAAAAGCTAAAAGCAAGACATAGGCCAAAATTTAATTCTGAACTATCAACTCTGAATTAGAAACCAAATATCCTGCCATATTATTGTATCAGTACACACTTATTGAACAGTTCAACAGAAGACCTTTGTGTTTTTTTCTTTCTATAAATGATCTCCGTTTTAGGTGAGTCTGATTTTTTAAAATCTACATTTTTAAAACTGCTGAATTTTAAGCTAATAATGTCCCACTGATGTCACAAGGACTCACTAGGGGATGGCATTATGTTTTAAACCCATTAGGTGCTTAATACGACTTGATCTGTAAAATGCTTTTCAGGTATCCATTCATCATGCACATGGATATTTACTTAGTGTGGTGATTAAAGGGAGGAACTCCAGAGTCAGGCTGTTTGGGCGCAAATCCCAGCTTTACCAGTTACCAGCTGTATAACCTTGGGCAAGTTAGGAAACCTTTTTGGAATCAGTTTCTTTCACTGCACAACGAGGAAAAGAGCAATACCTATCTCATATGATTGTGAGAATTAAATAAGTTCTACGTAAACCATTTTTAAAAGTGCCCTAGCCCGAGGAGGTCATGTCTAGCCAGAGGAATTACTTCTTGTTGCTGTTATACTATGTGACTATAAATAATACTGACTTTTTTTTTCCTTTTCACTGGATTCAGAAATGTTCTCTTTCAAGAAATTCCACAAAATCAGGTTTTCCCTTCTATTTTAACATCTGCCAAACTCTCTTCTTAAAGAAATTGAAATTACTTGGCTTACGGTCAAATTTAATGAAGACTGAATCTATAAATCTACAAAGACTTAGGGAGGGATTTATAAAATAGTAACTTATAACTCAATTACTATTTTAATGGCCTGGTTGTGCCTGAAAGTAATTAACTGAGCAAGATTTGAGTATGTGTGTACCTCAAAGATACCCATGACTGATCCCGCGGTAGAATCAGATGTAGTTAGAGAAACTGTGATAACTCAAATTTTCCCAGCTCTGATCATCGCCTCCTTCATTAGATCCTATGGCCAGTTTTCTGTCAGGGTCCCCGTGAACACCACTGAACACTCCCACAATGGCCTGGGAGCCCCTCGGGGTGGTAAAGCCAAAACGGCAGTGTCTGGTAAAGTGAGGAAAGGTGCTGCTTTTACTGCTGTTACAGGCCTTTGGAGTAGCCCTGCTGTAGTGCTACAAGTTTCTCAAAAATTTTAGTCAAATGGCTCTGTAGCATTTATTTTATTTATGGCCCTGCTGTTTGCCAACTCTCAAACTCTATGTTGTGTTATACTTTAATTTCTTTTTCTTTTGGAGACAGGGTGTCACTCTGTCACCCAGGCTGGAGTACAGCGGTATGATCATGGCTCACTGCAGCCTCGACCTCCAAGGCTCACGCTATCCTCCCACCTCAGCCTCCCACGTAGCTAGGATTACAGGCACATGCCACCATGCCTGGCTAATTTTTTTAAAAAGTTTTTTGTAGTGACTGGGCATGGTGGCTCATGCCTATAGTTCCAGCATTTTGGGAGGCTGAGGTGGGAGGATCACTTGGGCCCAGGAGTTCCAGACCAGCCTAGGTAACATTGTGAGACCCTGTCTCCACAAAAAAATTTAATTTTTAAAAAAATTATTGGCCGGGCATGGTGGCTCATGCCTGTAATCCCAGCACTTTGGGAGGCCAAGGCGGGTGGATCACGAGGTCAGGAGATCGAGACCATCCTGGCTAACACGGTGAAATCCTGTCTCTACTAAAAATACAAAAAATTAGCCGGGAGTGGTGGCGGGCGCCTGTAGTCCCAGCTACTCGGGAGGCTGAGGCAGGAGAATGGCGTGAACCTGGGAGGCGGAGCTTGCAGTGAGCCGAGATCACGCCACTGCACTCCAGCCTGGGCCACAGAGCTAGACTCCGTCTCAAAAAAAAAAAAATTATTTGGGCATCGTGCCATGTGCCTGTAGTCCCGGCTACTTGTGAGCCTTGATGGGAGGATTGCCTCAGCCCAGGCAGTCTAGGTGGCAGTGAGCCATGATTGTGCCACTGCACTCCAACCTGGGTGACAGAGCAAGACCCTTTCTCAAAGAATAGAAAAAAGAATTTAATTTCTTAGAATTTCAATTCTATTAAAAATCATTTAAAATATAGGTGTTTTGCAGTTTATATAAACAGTTTCTTATGCAAATTCCAGATAATTCTGTCTTGGGGGGATCAGTTATAGATTAGTAAATGTACATATATGTATTTAAATTGTGCAAAATGAATAGTACTAAGCTTTATTTGCAGGTTGGGCCTTCAGTGGCCACCACCTCTGAGTCCTGTTTCACATCGAAAACAACCAATAGAGCACATAGAAGATTCCCCCTGAAAGGGGAGAAGGTGCGATCCGTGTACTTGCCAAATGACTCTAGAGCCAGTTATTGAGCTGGGGGTGAGGCTGAGAGAATCACTAGTGAACTGATTTTGCAATTTTTATATTTGTAACCAGTTACCTAGTAAGCACATGAGAAATTTAGGCCGGGCACGGTGGCTCACGCCTATAATCCCAGCACTTTGGGAGGCCGAGGCAGGTGGATCACCTGAGGTCACAAGTTTGAGATCAGCTTAACCAACATGGTGAAACCCCGTCTCTACTAAAAATACAAAAAAATTAGCCAGGCATGGTGGACACCTGCAATCCCAGCTCCTTGGGAGGCTGAGGCAGGAAAATTGCTTGAACGCAGGAGGCGGAGGTTGCAGTGAGCCAAGATCGTACCATTGCACTCCAGCCTGGGTGGCAGAGCGAAACTCCATCTCAAAAAAAAAGAAACTTAAACGAAGACAAGAAAAGAAAACTCTGTTGACCATAAGAAGTCCTCTTTATATCATACTTTGCTGTTCATCATTGCTGAGTAACTGGAGAACAGCAATAATAATAATCTCAGCGCTTATAAAGTGGTCCATACCTGTAATCTCTTTCAAAGAAAAAGTAAATTAGTTTCACAAATTAGCTTAAAGATTATTGCTGGGTTATTAGTGTTGCTACTGTTTTTACAAAAGGCCATTCATCAGGGAAGGCCAAATTCTGAGCCTTCTCCAATCCTGTAGATCTCTGCCAAGAGCCACATGTGGTTACGGAGTGAGGGTTTGACATGTGACTAGTCTAATTGCAAAATACACACCAGAATTCAGACTTCGTACAAGATAAGGAATGTAAAATATCTCAGTAATTTTATATTGATGACGTACTGAAATATTTTGGTTTAAACACAACATTATTAAAATTAATTTCCCTTGTTTCTTTTTGCATTTTTTATGTGGCTCCTAGAAGTTTTGAACTTCTTGATATGGTTTGCACTTGAGACCCATGTTACATTTCTCTTGGACTGCACTGGGCTAGCCCAGTCAGAGAAAAAAGTAGAGAAGAGTAAGCAGAACTCACAACAATCATTACAGGGAACACAGTCCTTGTCCTGGATATTCCATTCCTCAAAGTGACGTAGAAACTTTGATATGAAGAACCTATGAATGGCTTTCCTTCTAACAGACAAGTCTTTTAAAAGCATCAATTTTTATTAAATTACATCTATGGCTTTGAGGTGATTAACAGATGAGTTATATAAATAGGGCATTACACATAAAAATTATCAATAGATGGTAGCCTGTTTGGGGTGTGTTTTGGCTGACAAGTGATACAGACAAAATAATTACCCACTCACAGCCACAATTCAAAACCACTTGGCAAATAGTCTAGTTTAGTGGTTGGCAAACTGTGGCATGGGAACCAAATCCAGCCTGACACCCGTTTTATAAAAAATAAAGTTTTATTGGAACACAGCCATAGCCTTTCACTTCCATATTGTCTATGGCTGCTTCTGTACTAAAATAGCAGAGTTGAGTAGTTGTGAAAGAGATCATATGGCCTGTAAAGCCTAAAATATATTCACTATTTACTATCTGGACCTTTACATAAAAGGTTTCTGATGCCTGGTCTATGGTTAACACTAAAGTAAGAATGGTTCTTTTAAGTCAGATCATGTCTTTGCTCTGCTCAAACTTCATGACTGGCTTCCCAGCTTAGAGTGAACAAGGAAAAACAGTCAGACCTCATAGCAATCAGCTTCTGGCTCTTCCTGCCCTGCCCCAGGTGGTCTCCTTGCTGGTCCTAGAATATGCCAAACAAGCACCTACTTCAAAGTCTTTGTCCTTATGGCTCCCAGGTCCCCTCCCTCACCTCCTTCACGTCCTTGTGCAAGTATCAGTGATTGCTGCATACAAAATAGCTGCCTCCTCCCTTTTGCTGCTTTGTATTTCTCTGTAGCACCGATCAGTAACTGGCCTACCGTAAAATTCACTTCTCTGTTTACTCTTTTTCCTCCAACTAAACTCCACGAGAACAGGCATTTTTGTCTGTTTTGCTTGCTGCTGTATCCTTAGCACCTAGAAGGATATCTGGCCCCCAAAATACATGAAAGAGTGAGTAGGCAGTTCACTGTTTCTCTAACCGCATATGAGCCGGAAAAAATGTGGGCAAGATATGGTTCCTATCCTAAGTGATAAGAAATATAATCAAATAATTAAAAAAATATATGTCTGGACATAGAGGATCAGACACACGGAGATAAACGCACGCCCTCTCTCCCTTCCTTCCTGCCCATCCCTATGCATCCATTCATCAATCCAATCATCCACCTGCCCAGCAAGAGAAACATTTATTGTATTAGGAGAAGTATGATGGTCTGAGGAAAGCAGTCAGCTCCAGCCATAATTAATGTTGAAAGGCTTCTTGGAACAGTGTTGTACATGACGGAGGCAAAACCACTGTCCAAGCTGGGATACTGGAGAAAGGAAGACATTTCCGCAGTTATGATGGCTTAGACCATTGGTCTTCAAACTTTATTCAAAAAGTATTTTTTCTATAAGAAATCTTATAGAACTCCAATATATAAATAGAAGTCTTTGATAAAGTCTTCTTTTCCTGAGGAACTCAGAGAGATGTTACCTTCCCCTTCTCTGACCCCTGTTCTCCATGGCATCAGAGGCAACTGTGTCCTTAAGACTCCTTAGAACACAGTTTGAAAATGAACAACTTCTAGAAATGATACTTCAGAGTCTTCATCATTTTCATAATTCCAAAAACTTATTAAATGCTAGAAAAAATTAGGAAACCAAAAAAATAGGAATCTGGCTTGGTAAAATTAAGACTATGCCCCTTCATAGATGTCACAGGAGATGTGATAGACATAACGAGACATGCGTTCTCAGCTACACTCCTAGCTCTGCCTTAATCATTTGTCATCTTATTATTATTATTATTAAATGGCAGCCAAGGTAAATGGAAATGTAGACATCAGCAGCAGTAACCTGATAAAGATCAAGACTCTAATGCTGCTGACAGAGCAGACACACAGCCGGGCATGGAAACGAGCTCTTATTGCAGTTCTGACCGTAAGGACTACTCTCAGAACAACCCTTTTACAATTTTCCTTCCCCTTCTTCATATCCTATTGCTAATATCTGGACAAATGCTTCTGGAAAAACAGAAAGGTCTGCTTTTCTGTTAAATACTTTAGTTGCTTATCAGCCTAGGCAACCGTTTGAGCTCACCTGAAAAGTTAAGTGATAAATCACTGTCATTTATTACCACCAATCAGAAAAAAAAAATCATGCACTTTATCAACATCATACTATAAATACTGAGATAGGAACTTTCAGGTAGTACAGGAACATGTTTACACAAAGTTTTGGAGTCTTACGTTGTATTGATTGCTTTAAACAAAGAAATATTTCGTGTGTGTGTGTTTGTGTGAATATATATATATATATATATATACACACACACATATATATATTCTACATTTATACTGTACCTGAACAAATACTTGTTTTTCTTTTTCTAAAAAGTAAAACTAAAATTAAATTTGTCTCCATGCCTCTTACTGCCTGCAACAAACGACTCTTAACCACCAGAGGCAATACCATAATATTCAAGAAAATACCTTCACCTTGGGCTTTGACATCAGCAAAGTGTTTAGAGATTAATCACCTGAAAGCTTAGGGTAATTTTACTGGATCAAATAGATAAAGTTATTTTTATCTCTTAAGTGTACATTTTAAGGTTAGGCGCAGTGGCTCACACCTGTAATGCTAGCACTTTGGGAGACTGAGGCAGGAGGATCACGTCAGCCCAGCGGCCTGGGCAACATGGCAAAACCCCACCTTCACAAAAAAAAAACCCAACAATTATCTGGGAGTAGTGGTACATGCCTGTAGTCCCATCTACTTGGGAAGCTGAGGTAGGAGGATAGCTTGGGCCCAGGAGATGGAGGTTGCAGTGAGCTGAGATCACGCCGCTGCACTCAGGCCTAGGCAATACAGCGAGACTCTGCCTCAAAAAAAACCCAAAAGTGTACATTTTATATATGATAAAAATATAAATATTATAGCATAACAGGCCAACTGTCAATACTCAGCCACAATGGAGTCTTCGTCCTGCTACTCTATCTGCAGCCTCATTTCTTTTTTTTCTCTTTTTTTTTTTTGAGACGGAGTCTCGCTCTGTTGCCCAGGCTGGAGTGCAGTGGCGCGATCTCGGCTCACTCTGCAGCCTCATTTCTAACGCTGGCAACTCTATTCGGATAGCTTTATTCTAAATATCAAGTAATACACATTTACATTTTTCAGGACTAGTTCACACAAGAAATAAAATTTTTCATTGATGAGAAACTGATCCATATAATGCCAAATTCTAAGTGGTACAATATTTCTTCGTGAGTTTTCTTGAGCCAAAATATACTGACAGCCACATTTCAAAATTGAAAAAGAATTTTAGGATGAAAACAGATACAGTAAGTAGGGCCAATTATTGTTCCCTTTGAATGAAGTTGTTAAACTTTGTATATTTTTGTAGAGAGCTTTCAAAACAGAAGTAGTGCTGTGACCAGTCAATTCAATTAAGGCCTGCTCTGATGCCAGGTTAAGAATCCAAAGTCCACATACATGGTTCTCTTGTTCCACATCAAGATAGCCTTTAAACAAGTCATAGAAATTAGCACTCAGGAAAAAAGGTTTAATAGTATCAACAACTGCCCTCTGCTCTCCAGTTCAAGTCCTACCCCAACAAAAGCCACATTTACATTTCTTACCATCTAAGAACAGGTGGCCTTAATTAATTTATTGATTAAATAATAAAACCAATGCCACCTTGCCTCTAGACAGTATATATAATATACATCCAACCATACTCCAGGAAACAATCCCATGTAGTCCTAGAACTGAGCAGAAAATGTACAGAAAATATTCAGACACAAGTTGGACTTGCTATATTTATATACCTGTAGTACTGGACAATCGGACTGAAGATGGAGAAAGAGAAGAGAGAGAGGAGGGAGAGGAAGAAGAGCAGAAGGAGAAAACAAACAATATCTTTTGCACATAAGTATATTGTGATTTTTATATCAATGGCAATGAATGATAAAAAGCAACATAATCGTAATTAAATAATCCAAACTAAAATTATGAAATTCTAGTTTTCACAAATAAGCTACTCAGTGGTTTTATTTTTTCTTATTGTGAGTTAAATTTTGGTAAATTTGGTCTTGTGCTTAATGGTGAATGGCAGTCTAAAAGGAACATAGACATATATCTCCACAGCAAATAGTCTTCATCCAACAATTTGACTCTCTATATCTCTTCATAAATAAAAAATCCAAAACATGGAAAAAAGATATTGTAAAAAAAGTCTATCTTAAAAAAAAAGTCTATCTTAAGTAACAACAACATATATTCTTTGGCTTAAGACTCCATACTGCACAATTTGACATGTTTTATTCTTATTTTCTGATGTTGTCTTTTTTTACAACTAGACCATAAACTCCTTGAGGGCCACAACTGCATGCTTTTCATCTCTCTGTGTCTTGCTGCTATTCAGTACTCATTATTTGTAATGTACAAGTCAAATCAGATAGCCAATCAGCAACTGAGACAGTTTTCGTAAGTGGTCAAATTATGACACTGCAGGGTAATTCTAGCTGACTCTTCAAATACCCATAGGAATTTTGAATTTACAATGTAGATCTTTATAACAGATCAATTCCTGGCAATGTGCTAGTGTTTTATACCAGTGTTTTAATGTACTTCAGCACACGTGTCAAAAAAGTAAGGGAATCAAGAATGAGCTCTTAGAAATAAAAATTAAGTTCTGGGATACACGAGCAGGATGTGCAGGTTTATTACACAGGTAAACATGTGCCATGGTGGTTTACTGCACCTATCAACCCATCACCTAGGTATTAAGCCCAGCATGCATTAGCTATTTTTCCTGATGTTCTCCCTCCTCCCATCCCCACCCTGACAGACCCCAGTGTGTGTTGTTCGCCTCCCTGTGTCCATGTGTTTTCATTGTTCAGCTCTCACTTACAACTGAGAACATACGGTGTTTCATTTTCTGTTCTTGCGTTAGTTTGCCGAGGATAATGGCTTCCAGCTCTATCCATGTCCCTGCAAAGGACATGATCTCATTCCTTTTTATGGCTGCATAGTATTCAACGGTATATATGTCCACATTTTCTTTATCCAGTCTATCATTGATGAGCATTTGGGTTGATTCTATGTCTTTGCTATTGTGAACAGTGGTGCAATGAACCTACACATGTATGTATTTTCATAATAGAATGATTTCTATTCCTTTGTGTATAAACACTACTGAGTTTCTCGGCTCAAATGGTAAGAAATCAAAATTTTGATTGCTGAAAAACATTAGTGAAAGGATTAGAAGATAGAGTCAAAGTGTTCCAGATTATAAGGACAAAGACAGAAAGATGAAAAATATGAAGGACAGAGAAGAGACACAGAGGCTCAAATCAGGGGACGCAACATCTGACTGATAGGAGTCCCATTAAGAAAGACCAGAGAACACCTTGGGAAAACACATCAAAACAATGCAAGAAAATGTCTCAGGGCCTCAGGGAGGCGTAGTTTCCAGATTACTCTAAGTACCATTCAGGATTAATAAGACCCAAACATCATTATGAAATCTGAGAACACCAAGATTAAAAGCAATCCTAAAAGTTTAATGACAGAAAACAACATTAACTCTAGACAGAGAATTCCTTTTTTTAAGGCTTGTATTTCTTCTCCCAGCAAGAAAAAACAAAGATCAAAAACTTGAAAGTTAACAAATTGTACAAGAAGGTCAAGCCTGAAGCAAACTAAATGTTGTATGGTTTCAATCAGCGATAAAATTAAATGAAAAATCTTCATTTGGCCTCTTGCATTTGACCCCTTTCATAGAGAGACACAGGGGTCAAGAAATTGGAAAAGAAAAGTATGTAATCAGAGCACCCCAATTGGCCCTTTGTTGAAAAGTATTTGCATAACACTGCTTACTGGCTTTCAATTTTTAGTATCAAGCTGAACAGGAACCATGAGAGATTTCATAATGGTTACAGAACAGCATTGCTAACAATCTTAGAAATAGGAAGTAAATATATAGTTTATATATGTTGGAAAGTAGAATGGTGCAGAGAGCTAGAGAAAAGGATACAGTGCCTGTATCTTCAGCTCATGAAGTAGATTTTTAAATATGCTAAGTAAAATTACCCAAGAAAACCAGAAGGAGAGCTTTTTAAAAAGTAGTATCATTAAAAATTTCTATTGAGGAAAATTATAAGACATAGATACATTTCTCTTAATTGATTGCTTTATATTTGATGCAAAGTCAGTACATTAGTAATGAACAATTAAAGATCAAGAAAAAGCACATGTACCTATTAGTCTAGTTTACAGAAGGCATTTCTAGAAACTCACATGAAGCACCACTTAGGGCCACATTGTGCAAGAAACAGAAAATGTGTCATTTAATTTACAGGCCAGATAAGATCATGTTCATTCTGACATTGTATCCCACAAGTGACTTTGGAGGCTTATGAAGGCATATTTTGGCATGAGCTCATCTTCAGAGTGCCTCTGTGCTTAACATGTACTTTCTCATTTCAAATAGAGAGGAAACTGGCTGATGTAATGACCCTGCCAGAGAGGCCTCCTCAAAATGCTGGCTTTGTTGGGACGGGAACAAGTCCCAAACACTTAGTACTTGTCTGGTCAACTGAAAGAGCTGGTAACATCATTTCTTTTGAAATTCCTTTGTTCTTCAATATAAAATGTTCTTCCTCTGCTTCCACCAGCCTACACTTTTGCAGGACTTTCCTTCCAAATATTCAGGCCACGTTATTCATATTATTTTGATTGTCCTTGCATGAAGAAATGATTTTGCAACTACATGAAAAGTGGAAAGGCCAGCACCATTGATCTCATTTTTTAAATGGACAAAAAGGTACAAAAGTTAGTGACATTATCACCATAAAATAGCACCAGAATTCCTGTTTTCTGACTTCCTAAAGAGCTTCTTTTTGAGCAACAGCAAAGTTATCTCACGGCACTTTAAAGATGCTGCTGTAGAAGTTCAAAAATTCAAGCCAGAATAGTGATCATACAACCCACACCAAATGGTCATGGTGGGTTTCCAGTCCTTAGCTAGTTTAATTCAACCTGTTTAAAAAATAAAATGAAAACCTTGAGCTCCAAATGCAAATATTTATATATACACATACATATACGGATATATATATGTATGTATATATGGAGATATATCTCTCCAAACACATATGCTTTCCCTAAGTTTACCTCAAAAGAAAACTAGTTATTTTTAAAATTAACATTAAAAATGAAGGGCCTTTGCATTGACTCTGAACACAGAAAGTTAGGAGAGAGAAGGGGAGAAAAAGAAGGGGTAGGGAGAGGGAATGTCTTTTCACTTACTTCAGCAGGATTCGGGTAAGCATCACATAACACAACTGTTTCTGAAACATTTTTCATATACTTCCTAAGTATTTCACGAACTCATATGAACACAGGGGGGAAAGTAAACTTACATAGGGCAGGAAAACGAGAAAAGTTTTTCGGTGGAATTTGAATTAATGAAAGTACAAATAATCAAAAATAACTCTGCAGTCAGATTTCAGGATTTACTGGATGTTTTCCCTTCTAAAGAGTCTGAGGGTTACAAAAACTTCTTTCCAGGGAAAACAACGAAACTCAAATGAATCCTGGGTTTTTCCTTTGAGGGAAAGTTTATTGTAAACAGAATTGTAAGGGAGGGAGAAAAGTGCCTATAGCAAGCTCTGGCATTAATGAAAGCTTGCAGCCACCTTCAGAGCTGGTCCTGTCTGCCGGAGAGTTGAGGGTGCCCTGGAGGAGAAGTGCCTCCCACCACATGAGCCACGTTTGCCAAACAGAAAGCAAAGCCTGGGAACTCGTTCCCCAGAGCAGTCGACTTTGGTTCCATTTCCTACCAGCGCAAGCAGACGGGAAGCATTTCACCCTGACAAAGAGGCATGTAGAAGCCAAGGCTAAAAGTAGACTGTATTTCGGAGGCTCTAACACTGAAAGAACGGAAACCATATGGGAATTACTTTATTATTCAGCTGAAGCCTTCAGGTGGCTTTAAATTAAAAGGAATATTGTCAACCACATCCCTGGGCTTTCTTTTTTTTTTTGGTCCCCTTCTCCAACCCTCCCCCTCTTTTCTTTTTAAACTTTACAAGCACTGATTTAGCAGTGGAAATTCCCCAAATATAAATTAAGCATTACATCCACCCAAGAAATTCTTCCTGGCACTCAACCAGTAGAACAACATTAAAATCTCTCATATAATTCTTGGGAGAATAAATTAGAGGGTGTGTGTGTGTGCATGTGTGCATGTGTGTTTATGTGTGTGTGTGTACATATTTTGAGTTTTTTCCTTCTTTAGAATTATGCTTCATTATATAAAGATATTCACTGACAATTAGACATACAGTGTCAGAAGGGATGTAATCTCCCTACAGATATTTAACAACGATACTGAAATGTAGGTCACACCTCTAAAAAATGATGCCCAATTTTTGTGCATCAATAACTACCACATGTACAGATTTTCCACCACTGCTGCCACTGTCACAACTGTGAACATCCCCTCCACAGCCCAACATTGAGGCCTTAATTCCTATAACTCTAAAGAGATAAGAATGCTGACTGCATTGCTTAGGACAGGCTGGATAATGCTGCAGGAACACACCACCTCTACCTAAATCCCCATGACTTGTAGTAACTGAAGCTTACTTCTTGCTTACATGACATGTTCAACCTTGGTTGGGAGGTCTTTCCATCACAGCCCCTCATCACAGGACCAGACTGTGTAGGCTCTCTTTTGGCCTGCGCTTCAACCAATGTAGGGGGAAGGGGATGAAGCAAATCACATGGCGACTCTTAAAGCTTCATCTGGGAAGTGTCACATGTGACCTCTGCCACATTTCATGGCAAGCCACTTTCATAGTCATGTCTAGACTTAAAGGAGGCAAGAAAGTACAACTGTGCTGAGTGTGCCCAAGGAAGGCCATCAGGATATCTGTGTGCCTCCCTAATGGCCATGAGTCTCACAAAGGCTTGAAAGAAACACACACACACACACACACACACACACACACACACACACCCGTACCAGAGCACATAAAGACTATCGTTTGATTCCTAAGGCACACGGATCCCATCTTCTTACTTACATTCCTAGCAGCTGGTGCAGGGAACTCAGTGTCTCCTTGACGAAAGAAATAACAGAGCAGTGGGGCCAAGTGTCTCTGATAGGTCTCACTTCTTAGCACCCTAGGGTTAATATGGCAGGTTAAGTTGGAAATTTCTTTCTGCTTTTATAAACAACGATAACAACAGGCCGGGTGTGGTGGCTCAGGCCTATAATCCCAGCACTCTGGGAGGCCGAGGCCGGCGGATCACTTGAGGCCAGGAGTTTGAGACCAGCCGGGCAAAACCTTGTCTCTACTAAAAATACAAAAATTAGCTGGGCATGGTGTCGCACACCTGTAGTCCCAGCTACTTGGGACGTGGAGGCAGGAGAATCGCTTGAACCCAGGAGACAGAGGTTGTGGTGAGCTGAGATCGTGCCACTGCACTCCAGCCTGGGTGACAGAGCAAGACTGTCTCAAAACAAAAACAAAAAGAAAAAAGAAAGAAAAAAAAAAAACAGAAAAAATGAATGCATGACATCATCTATGTTCTTTAAGTACATCTCTGGTTCTCTATAGGACAGTGAAGGAGTGTTTAGTCTCTAGTAAGCTTATTGAGACAAAAATTCATAAAGATACATGGAAGAGTTTCCTTGCTAGACATTTAAAAGAAACCAAGAGAATATTTTACCACTCACCTACCCCTTAACACAAATGCAAATTTTTTTTCCCTTAAGCGCTCAGGGACAGAGTATTCCATTTTAACACGAATAAGTCTCTCTTCACTTAGTACATAAGAAACAGCAAAAGAGTATCTGTATAAATCTTGCTTTCCCAAGAAATAGTCCAAAAAAAATGTGTTATCTTAGAGAGAAGCTAGAAGGTCAAATGGGAAAAGAGACACAGAAGAAGAACCTTATTTTCTCCAGCTCAGAAATACTTCCCTACCATTCCTTCTCTGGTACATTAACCTTGCCCTACTCCCTGAACTTTTAATGGGGAAGAGTGAAAGAAATTTATTAGTGGGAGACTTAGGAGGCTTTTAGTAATGTTAGAATACTGCTTACTGTTTACTAGATACATGGAGAGACTTAAATAAAAAATTCATGCCAACGGTATCTGTACAAGTGACCAGCTGTTCTTATTTATTCCAACAGACATGGTTACACAGGACTCCAAGCTCTATTATCCAGGCTCAGACGGCCACTCTGGCAACAACTGCACAGGGTTTGAAGCATTTCAGGTCCCAGAACAAGCCCTTCGTTTCACAGAGAAGTGCTGAAGATAGTTTATTCCAGTAAGAACTCAAAATTCTACCCAAAAGCTATCACCAGAGGGAAAAAAAAAAAAAAACAAAACAAAAAACTTCACCAATTTTTCAGGCTCAGCTCCTAAATTAAACTTGCTTTCTCCCTCTCATGCCCAAGACCAACCAGAACCCACCAGCTCTGTCATCAATGACTTACTCCATCACATGAAACACGACCAGAGGCTGATAATCCCAGTTTAGCAGAGTCTCTCCATGGTAAACTTTGAGAGAATTCATATCCTTCCATCCTAGAGTGACTTTGTCTACAGGCATCTCGTTTAAAAGGTGTGTGAGCACTCTTTTTTGTTATTTTTACTTTCTGATCAATATCAGTAAATGGCTGAGAACTGTATAATTATGAGAAAGCAGCTCTAAAGAATACTAGCTTTCATGTATTGAAAGGGACTAGTGCAAAGGCAGCAACTACAGTAGCAACTAACATTCATGGGTGTTTTCTAAAGCACTGGGTTTTATGCCACAAGCTTCATCATCTCACTTCAACCTTAAAATCACCCTATGACTTGTGCTTAGTAATTTCATTCCAAAGAGTGCAGTCTGGGAAGAAGTCGGGGGAAGGCAAGTTTGCAGTGAAGAGAGTTGGCACCATGACCTCAGCCAGGTTATCAAGATCAACATCTATAGTGATATGTCATGGTGATCATAGGTACTCTTGATATGCTGGTGGAGAATGGTGCTTCACCTCTGTGGTCTTCCTCTCAAAAACCCATAACCAAGTCCAATCATGAGATAAATCTCAACTGAAGGATGTTCTACAAAATATCTGACCAGCACTCCTCAAAACTGTTAAGCTCATTAAAACAAGGAAAGGCTGAAAAACCCTCATAGTTCAGAGGAACCTAAAGAGACATGACTACTGAATGCAATGTGGTATCCAGTATAACTCTGGAACAGAAAAAGGACATTAGAGAAGAACTAGTGAAATATAAAGATAAAAAAAAAAAAAACAAATAAAAAAACCCCCTCAAACTGTGGAGTTATTTAATAGGGAAGTCCCAATGTTTAATTTTTAGTTTTGACAAGCATACATAATAAGGTAACAATAAAAGAAACCAGGCAAGGGATGTAAGACTACACTCTTCCTATTTTTGCTACATTTCTGTAAATCTAAAACTACTTAAAAATTAGAAGTTTTTTTTTTTTAAAAAAAAACTCTGAGGATGATTCTCTTATCTCCATTCTAGAGATGAAAAGCTAAGGTTCAATAACTAACTTCTCAACATTATAATACAGAGCAAAAGAACCCTTCACATTTAAGCAACCAATGGAATAGGGCTATGGGATAGGCCCTTGCCTAAGATTTATATAAACTACTTAATGCCAGATACATGCTGAGAAAATTAAACTGAAAGAATTTATTTCACTTACATTCCTCGTAAAGATATACTTTTATTTTAGCATACACTCTTAAGCAAAGGGGCCATAACATACTTTCTAAATATTTCATCCTTATTTCCCATCACAAATTTCAATTACTCAGTCAATGCTATGTGATGATCACATTTAAACAAAATGAGCTTAGGATTTTGCCAAAATGTTGACACTTTAACATTCCCTGAGAGAAGGCGGCATCAGCCAATGGACCTTTCACCCTATCATGTCCTATCTTTTAGCTACTCTTATTTGTGACACCCACATTTTCTCTTCTGATACACTAACTGGATATTTTGGTGCTGGTGAACTCAGCCTGCTGCCATAACACAGGATCAGTGAGTTACAAGTTAGGGTGCCCTTCAAAAGAGAATGACTACATTAGTATAAAGAAAGGCTAGCTTATACTTTGAGTTTCTTCAGATCCTGAGACAGAGAAGATCAGCTGTGGCTGCTCTAAAAATCTGAAGACAACTAAATGCCCTCTGAAATATAAATTCTAACAGTGTTATCTACCAAACCAGTGTTTCCCACAGTGTGAAGCCAGCCTCTCTGGGAAAACTCCAATATCCTCCCAGGAAGGCTCAAGCAGTCCAAGACATATTCTTTTTTTCCTTGGGACTTGCCAAAATCAGACAGTAGGATTCAACAAATATTTCTAAATACTGTACTTAATATATTGTTCCCTGTGAGAATATAAAGTGGAAGTGATCCAGCAAGTATGAAAACAGGCTGCCTTCTGTGTGTGATTAGATTAGCCTGCCTAAAGACATGTTTTTCTCAATCTTGTTCTATTTACAAGTCTTTTTTTTTTTTTTTAAAGGGCAAGTGATTTCTTGAATTATTGATTTTACTACTCACGGCTTGTCTCAGGAAGAGCTAAATCTCTTTTTCCTCCCTTTATACTTCAAACTATCCCAAGGCAATTCGTTAAAGGCATCATGTCTGTTTTAACAAGAGGAAAGGATGGAGAGAAGAAGGGGGAAGTGAAAATGACAATTATCCCACAAAATCATAGCAAAAGAGCAATAGAATAACCAGTGGGCTAACTCTTCCGATTCAATGGACAACGGAAACAGAGCCAAATCCAAAGTTTAACTTCTTCCCTTCACCAATCAATAGGAAAGAAAGAACCAAGTTCAAGAATCCATCATCATCCCCACAGACAGGCAGACAGAAGACAAAAACAAACACACAAACACACACAAGGAAAGCAACTTTGGCACATTGGCACTGACCCAAAACAAAGCTTTCCTCCCAAGAACCTTTGCTATTTTTATAACTCATGAAAAACTTTTTCAGAGTTTTAAAACTCAAAAAAATTTGGAGCCCTTGATGATTCAGGCTGGGATTTTTTTTCTAATCTCACACCAGTATGAGAAGTCATGTTAAGAGGTCATTTGAAGAATTAAACTTCTAATATCATTTTCATGAGAAAGAGACTGGACATCAGGAGAAGACTGTCCTTTGGGTAGATTTTTAGGGGCTCAGAGAGGCATTTAAACTCCTCAGTGAGCATCTCCACATCAGCCTGAATCCTGACCCTCTTCCAGTCAGACATCCCAAACCTAAACCTCCTATTTATAGCCTCAGAGTCTCAACATTCCAGGCGAGTGGACACTAAAGTCATCACACTCAATCTCCCCACCCCTGCAAATCCTGTTCTAACTCCCCAAAGGACACCTGCAGAACATTAAACCAAGATTAAGTATCAAAGCCAAAACCTCACAAAATATGGAAAAGTCAGATTTTTCAAAGCACTTGCAAATAAGCTTTTTAATGTCCTTTAAAGTTTTCATTAATGATAACAAGTCTTCTCAGTTTTTGCTTTTGACTTTCCAGACAATTCGTGGTGTCAACTATCTACAGTATAGAAAAAGTTTCACACATTTAATATGCGAAACAGCATAAAGCAGATAAAATACGTATGTAAAAATGTGAAGCAAAATGTCAACCAGACATCATAATTTTTTTTTTTTTTTTGAGATGGAGTTTCACTCTTGTCACCCAGGCTAGAGTATAATGGCACAATATCGGCTCACTGAAACCTCTGCCTCCCGGGTTCAAGCAATTCTCCTGCCTCAGCCTCCCAAGTAGCTAGGATTACAGGCGCCCAGCCCACCACCACACCCACCTAATTTTTGTATTTTAGTAGAGACAGTGTTTCACCATGTTGGTCAGGCTGGTCTCGAACTCCTGACCTCAGGTGATCCACCCGCCTCGGCCTCCCAAAGTGCTGAGATTACAGGCAGGAGCCACCATGCTGGGCCGTGACGTCATAATTTTTACATGCCCATATTACTTTCATATTCATATTATTGACTCTCTATTGGTAAAGTTACATTGATGCAGAATATCAAACAGAACGGATTCAGCAATTTTTCATGTGAAAAGTACATAGCAACGTGACCGGAGTCTTCTCTAGTACCTGGCACACAGAGGCACACAAATATTTGTTGAACTGATTAATCAATCACTAGTCTTTAACACTTTCTGCTAAGCCATTGTCTAGGAAAAAAAAGAAGAAAAGAAAAGAAAGAAACCTCTTTCCCTTCCTCGTCTTCACAAATATCTCTAGGTAACTTATGAGTATACTCCCAAAATGCTATTTCCACGTTTGCCATTTTCTGTATTTAATGTGCAGGTAATACACTTGAATATTAGAAAATTATAACAACAGACAGGCAAAATAAAGCCATTTAATTATTCTCTAATCACACAGCTGTAACAACTTTTAGGTTTATATAAATCTCACAAACTGTTTATAATATATCTGCACATACTGAATGCATGAAATACCGATTTGTTAGTTTTTTAAAAAAACCAGGGTCTTAGAGAAATCTACACCACTGCTTAATGCCTCACTTGGTATTTTATTGCATATTTCTACTATAATTTATTTGACCACTGTAATATTGTTTAGACATTTCTAGCAAAATATATCAAAAATAAATAAGTTTGTGACCAAGCATTCTTGCAGCTAAATTTTTTACACATTTGATCAGTCTAAGAAAAAATATGCCTAGAAGCTGAACTGCTGAAACTGTAAGAATATTTTGTGGCTTTTGATTTTACATATCGTGAAATCACCTTTAGAGAGTATATAAAAAATTTCATCCAAAATAGCATGTTTTTTTTCTTACCCATAGTAATACTGATTTTTATCATTATTCTCCAACTAAGTCAGTTTAGTAGTTTAAAAGTATGTCTTGTTTTACTTTACATTGCTTAAAGAGTGATTGTTTCACATATTTAAATGTAAATAATATGTATAATATTTTGAAGTGTCAACTCAAAGTAGATACTCATAACCAATAGCAGGTACTAGCAGCCTTGAGAGACTGGCACAATATGTATTGAAGTCTTAGTATTAACTGCCTCTGTATTTTTAAAATTAAAAATGCTCAAAATTTTTGTGTAAATTTTCTAAAGCTCAGTACATATCAAGATGGTTCAACTTAAGATGAGCTATGCATTTTTTTACTAGCCCCTTCACCTTATCAGCAAATATTTTTAAATGTCTAGATATTCCCATTCTCTCTTTATCTCATGGCCCACTTGAGTTTTGCTTTAAATTGGCGTCTGTGTTGATGTATGCACACACATATTTACATATACATATATGTGTGTACACATACATCTACTCTACATATACATACATCTACTCTACATATGCAAACTCCACCTCCTGGGTTAAAGTGATTCTCCTGCCTTAGCCTCCCGAGTAGCCAGGATTACAGGTGTGTGCCACCATACCCAGCTAATTTTTGTATTTTTAGTAGGGACAGGGTTTCCCCACATTGGCCAGGCTGGTCTCAAACTCCTGACCTCAGGTGATCTGCCTGCCTCAGCCTCCTAAAGTGCTGGGATTACAGGCGTGAGCCACCACGCCCAGCCTTGTGTGGTTTTTTAAAACCACTCCATACATATATATTTGATATATATTGATAGATATGTATACACACATATGCATACATACGGAGATTCAAGGCCTTACATTTTCCCCCTTAGGCTTAGCAAATCAATTAATACTAACGTTTTCTTGTTTACTATTTTATTTCATTTATTTATTTATTTTTGAGACAGGGTCTCGCTCTGTTGCCCAGGCTGGAGTGCAGTGGCGCGACCATGGCTCACTGCAGTTTCGACCTCCCAGCTTAAGGGATCCTTCCACCTCTGCCTCCAAGTAGCTGGGAGAACAAGGGGACACCACCACACATGGCAAATCAAAAAAAAAAAAAAAATTCTTTTAGAGATGGTGTTTCCCTATGTTGCCCAGGCTGATCTCGAACTCCTGGGCTCAAACAATCTTCCTGCTTCGGCCTCTCAAAGAGCCGGTATTATAGACCTGAGCCACCACACCCAGCCTCTTATTTACTATTTTAAAGGAGTAATCCCAGGGGTGTTCTCATTGCAAAAAACCACAGAAAGAAAATAAAACACCATTTCTCCAAGATTGTTCTCCTCGCCATTAAACAAGTGAGTAAACCGCAAAGAAGCCTACTTCAGAACTATCTGACCTGCTCACCCCACAGAGCTGCCAAGAGCTGCACCCGCTGTGTCCCACAAGCATGACAGGCTCAGCTCTGCAGGGAATGGGCACAGCCCCACACAGTCATCGTAACCGACATCTGTGGGCAAGACGCCGAGGTACACCTCAATCACGTGTGCCTGTCACAGAATGCTCGCTCACGCACCTGCTTCAACCGTGTGAGCTCAGCCTGTGGGTTTTCCTTGATTGATGTTGGTGTAACTGCTTCACGCTCTCCGTGGGTGAAGGGAAGTGGGCTCTGCTCAGAGCAGTTTGTGGTGCTTCACACTTCCACTTGACATTACACAAGGAATAGCAAGTTACGGAGGGAGGCACACGCCTGCAGGCTCTCCACACCCTCACTGACGGATGGAGAAGGCATCGAACCTTAAAATAAAACAACAATGAAATAGGGGCTTTGAAAACCAGGAAACAAGCAGGCGAAGGAAGCATCTGTCTCTTTCACTCTGAGCCAACCCCGGATGAGTCACACGCGTGTGCGCGCACACACACACATGCACACACACCATGCCCACCAGAGGATCACTGATTTCACCACTTCTAGGCCTTCGTAGAAGCTTTTAATGTTTCTTGACTAAGCAAATTTGTTCTTTGCCCAAACTACCACAATATTCATGAAATCATTCTGACCTAGAAAAAAAGAGAAAAAATGACTATTTGAGCAAATTTCACAACTTTCAACAAGGTTCAATCTACCCTAACTAAGAGCAGGTTTCAATAAATCGTGCCCATGTGTATAACTTTTCAACTTTTTAACATTCATTTCTTATTTTCAAAGTAAATATTCAAGTCAGCTAAGTTAAAACACGTGATTTTGGATCTTTGGAACCCCACAACTGCCATGCAAGTTCCCAGGTGAATGATCTGGAAAGACTCCATGGTCTTCAATTGCTCCCACACTTGGCTCTCCTTTTCGTTGCCTCTACTCCTCTACTATGAGATTCGAGGCAATAACTACAATTTTAGAAAAAGTAAGAAAGCCTGATTATAAGTAAAATCAAAGAAGAAAATATCTGCATATGTTAGAAAAGCATATGCAAAAGGAAAAAAATCCACCAATTGGATGCCCAAACTTGTGTGGTTTTTTAAATTTTTATTTATTTATTTATTTTTGAGACAGAGTCTCACTCTGTAGCCCAGGCTAGAGTGCAGTGGCACGATCTCAGCTCACTGCAACCTCCACCTCCTGGGTTCAAGCGATTCTCCTGCCTTAGCCTCCCGAGTAGCTGGGATTACAGGTGCATGCCACCACACCCAGCTAATTTTTGTATTTTTAGTAGGGACAAGGTTTCCCCACATTGGCCAGGCTGGTCTCAAACTCCTGACCTCAGGTGATCTGCCTGCCTCAGCCTCCTAAAGCGCTGGGATTACAGGCGTGAGCCACTGTGCCCAGCCTTGTGTGGTTTTTTAAAACCACTCCATACATCCCGTTGGTGGACCCAGAGAAATTCTAGCAAAAACGTAATTGTTGCTTTCATTTGAACTATGTGAAACTGTCTTTTTTTTAACCCTTGAAATACTGACAATTTCGGGGGATTCACCTAAATATTTTCTCAGACTTACACATGCCACAATACTTTTGGTGATTAGGACAAAAGGTTTACAAAGGACAGAGAATCTTCATTCTCTGCATCCTCTCCTTTTCATCCACATTCTTTCCTCTTTTACTATTCACCTCCTTCACTCAAGTGGGCAGGAGCAGATGGAGGAAGGAATGGGAAGGACCCTGAGCAATCACCTAGAACTGGACCTGGATTTCAGCCCAATTTTAGGTGCCAGAGGTAGTCCTATTCCTCCACTCATAAAAATGTCAAAAAACAAACAAAAACCTAGGGCTCTGAAAACAGTATTTTATCTTCTCACATCTTCCCTTCCAGGGTCTTCTACTCTCATGTTGAGGTTCACTCACTCAGGGTGGGCTTAAGATCACATTTGAAACATAACTGGTTACCTACAAACCTGGCTGGATTTTTGGACTCCACAACTGAACTAATCACAAGTCACTTTTTATTCAGCCACAGCTGATATTGACCATGGGAGACCAGTGAAGTCAGATTCTGGCTTCTTTGGAAAAATTGACCAAATGTTTATATAAACATTTTTTAAATATCGGCAGCAAGTCATTTAAACACACATGCACCCATGCATGTGCATACATACACACAACACTTCATATGGGCAAACACAACATTTTTGAAAGAGTGATTAAGCTCTCTGGTCCCCCAGTTTATGATATCTGTCCTACCTCGCCTGTTTTTCATTTATTATATCCACCAGGAAGCCATACTATAGTCCAAAAGTTCCAAGGGAGTCATTATTAAATTTATGTTAGGGTTACATGCACATTGCAAATCAAAATTCTCTTCAAACCTACACAAAGTTTCAGTTGCCTGAAAAGAGCCACAAGCTTTCACAACAAAAGCATCCATCTTATCCCATGTTCAGTACCTGCAAATAAACAATAAAACACCACCACGGCCACTAAGCAGGTCTAGTCTGTGGCAATGACAGCAGCTCTTGGGTTCAATTAGCCCATGCTTTGCCAGATCTACAAACTAGCAAACATTTCGAAAAAGGTAGATCACAAAAGCAAAAGGTACCTGCAGGAACCACTATCCCTATAACCTTTCTCGTCCCTCTTTCCCCTTCAAGTCTGATGATTTGGCAGTTCTGGAACTCTTCCGAGAGAAGTCAAGACTCACTCTGCCAGCCCCAGCTGTTCAAAGCTCAGCCCAATCTGTTCCATATAGTTGGCTGTATTCTAACAATAATGTGGCTACAGTTCACCTTCATTTGCTGCAAAGATCATTAACTATCCCTCAGAGAGATATAGTATTAAAGAAAGAGAGTGCTCGAGGCATAATAAATGGAAGTTCCTGGGTAACATAGTTCAAAAGAGGTAGGATGATGCCAGCAAGGCCACCTGACAGTTTCTACAGCCAGAGAAAAGGGAAGAAAACAGGGGCAGGAAGGAGGCAAAATCAGAAAGAGAAATAAGAAAAGCCAGAATGTGCCTGGCAAGTGTGTATGTTCATGTGAGCAGAAAATAGAGGAAACACAGAACATTTGAAATAAGGACACCAGGACATTTAATGTTAAGTCACAGCAGTGACATGATCCTACTTGTCTGGCAGCTCAAACATTCTATGACAGAGGTAGAAGTAAATTTGGAAGGAGAGTGAGAGCAGAGAGAATGAATTACAATCCTATACAGGAAGAACGCAGGATTCCAGACCTTTTTTAGTACCGTAAAAGATACTGCATTCAATGAAACCTGTATTTAGATCATGTATCTGACCTCCCATTCATAAAACTGCTGAATTACAGTGTAGAGTAGGCGTGTTTCTTCATTCAACTCATACATTCAGTTATTAAAGTCTTGCATCAGCCTTATTTGAGTCTTTTTCTCCAACCACTCCCTCTTTTTCCCCCAATAAAACAGCCCTGTGAAAACACCCAGTGATCAGAATGGCCACCTCATAGGAAGTTCTGCATGTTTAATATAAACACCTGGGAGTTCCTCAGTTGATAATGACAGCATCAAAGTCAATACTTGTTGTGAGTTGCAATTGTTATATTAATCCAAACTAAATTCCAGTCAACAACGGAGAGAGAACTGGTGGCTAAATGGGAGTTCTAGTGGCAGACCTCATTGTCTTAGGATTTACTTTCTTTGGAAATTCACAGGGTAATATGACAAAATAAACAAGCAACAAAAACAAAGGTCCATACGTGACATCTCTACTATTTTCTTTACCTTCTTTTCCTTTGTTGAATCAATCTCTAAAACAATGGTTTTCAACTGGGGGCAAATTGGTCCCCCACAGAACATTTCTGGTTGCCACAGGTGGGGAGAGGAATTATGCTACTGGCATCTACTGGGTAGAGGCCAGGGGTGCTACTATATATTCTGCAATGCACTGGACAGCTCCCCACAACAGTGAATGATACAGCCCCAAATACCAGGGAACACAGGTTGAGAAGCCCTGCCAAGAGTCATTTCAGGTATCAAACTTCCTTTTTTGATACACGATATGGATTTTAGGAGCGGTAGAACGGGAGCTGTTTTGTTTTGTTTTGAGCACGGCTCACTGCAGTCTCAACCTCCCTGGGCTCAACCAATTCTCTCACCTCAGCCTCCTGAGTAGCTGAGACTACAGGTACATGCCACCATGCCTGGCTAATTTCTATATTTTTTGTAGAGACAGGGTTTTACCATGGTGGTCAGCCTGGTCTCAAACTCCTGGGCTCAAGCCATCCTCCTGCCTCAGTGCTGGGATTACAGGCATGAGCCACCATGCCTGGCTGGAAGCATTTTTCAGTAAAATTCTGTTATTAAAATACCTTCTCTCCACGTGGTAATAACACTTAATATAAATGGAAAGGAAGGCAGGGGGCAGAAATTTAAAATGAACTTAGAATCACAGTGGAACCCTGGTAAATCCTAATATAGCACCAAACTTTGCACAAGCCTTCAACCAGTGATTTAATTATTAAAATCCTTCCCCCTGCCAAAAAAAAAAAATCACCATAGTCCGATTCAATTTACCTAGGAGGATGCTTCAGAATATATACACCCAAGACTGTAATGTGAAATTTGTATTTATAAAGAAGAAACACAGCCTTGGCCTCCTCTTATGAAGACACACACACACAGGCACACCTACTCATACCAAAACCAGAGGACTCTATGTTCAATTAAATTGGCTCTATGTGGCCCGGCACGGTGGCTCACGCCTGTAATCCCAGCACTTCGGGAGGCCAAGCCGGGCGGATCACGAGGTCAGGAGATCGAGACCACGGTGAAACCCCGTCTCTACTAAAAATAAAAAAAATTAGCCAGGCGTGGTGGCGGGCACCTGTAGTCCCAGCTACTCGGGAGGCTGAGGCAGGAGAATGGCATAAACCTAGAAGGCAGAGCTTGCAGTGAGCCGAGATCGTGCCACTGCACTCCAGCCTGGGTGACTGAGCGAGGCTCCGTCTCAAAATAATAATAATAAAAATAAATAAATAAATAAATAAATAAATAAATAAATAAATAAATAAATAAATAAATAAATTGGCTCCATGTAGAAAGTCTCTACGTAACACTTAAATTGGCATGAAACAAAATAATTCACCTGAGGTAGGGAAAGGGGAAGAGTTAGAAATTAACCCTTTCCTGAAAGCAGACAGACAATTCCCCCAGCCACACCTGGAAACTCAAGAGCAGCCTTTGATGTAGTCATCTGTCTTCAGCCCAAAAGCTCTAGGGAGTCGACCTACCATTTACATGGCTTGGTAAAAAATAATTTGCTCTGAGGTAATTTAGTGTAAGCTCAGGTCACGGCCCGAACTTGCCAAATAAACAGAACCGCCCGGGATTCTTTCCAGTGGCGCTAGCCTCCAGACTGATGAGCTTGCCCACCTGGCTGGCTCCCGTCTTCCCATTGATCCTCACTCATTTCCTCTGGGTTTTCCACGCGTGTGGCGGGCTTCGGGCAGGGCTACATGCTCGGGCTTTTTGGCTTTGCTGGATTCCTCTTGGCAGTCACACTTGGACTCCACAGCTCCCGGGAAGGAAGAGAGAAAAAAGGAGGTGCAGTCTTAACGGGGATAGAGCTGTGACCTCTCAGCCTATAAAGAACATGTTTTGCCTTGCCGGGATGGGGAAACAGCTTTTGAAGTCTAGCCCAGATCTCCCTGGTGCAGATCATCTACCAGCTATTGTTCCAGCACAGATTTCCACTCTACATAATGGAGACACAATGACAAAGGGATTCATTCGCTGACTCTTTATTGAATGCTCACTATACTCAAGGTACTGGGAGCGGCAGAGAACATACTGGGGAAAGACAGGCATGTGTCCTCAGAGCAGAAGAAAATATCCAAAAAGAAATTTTAATGTGAACAGACTTTGTTTGGGCTAAATGTTTCCTGATATGTGAACAGAATATAAAATATGAATTTGGTAACTTAATTGATGAAACTGTCCATATGTAATTTAAAAGAAAAACAGGGATCTAGTTTTGGTAAACTCATAGCCACTCTCGAGATCCAACCCCATAGCTGTTTTTGTAAACCACTGTTGGCAGAATTTCTCACCTTGGTGATAGAGATAACACCAGCTTATTAATCTGTGGTTTCAAAGAAGAGAAAAATTAGTGGCAGGAGTACTGGATCATTTTTTATTAAAACCAGCTCAATTAAGGGAACCTTTACTAGCCAATATACTTATACCCACTGGAATGTGTTAAAAAGCCAAAATTCTGTCCAGTTCAATCCCAGAAGAAAAACATGCAGAGAACAGCAATATTTAGCAATGAGTACTGAACGTATTTTCAAGTCTGGGCAGCATTCTAGAAATTACTAAATTAACCAATGATGTGGTGTTGAACAGAACTCTCATCCTGAATATAATTATATTAAAACTTCTGACGATTTCTTCCCTCAACGTGCTATCCTCGGGTTGTAGGAGGTTAGGGTAAGAAGGACATATGGATGGGACAAGGAGGAAGGGAAGAAAATACTCACGAAAACCATATTCATAATTCAGCAGTTTTGTACAATGACAGATCATTCATGTACTATTTTTTACTCATGAAACTCAATTCATTCATTACCTAACATTTATTAGGTTTACTGAATAAATTATAGAAATGTAAATCACAAAATGAATTATATAACAAAATGTAGGTTTTTATTACATGCCAAGATTAATGTATTTTCTCCTTATGTAAAATTTCCTGGAATTAATACAAAGTTGAATATAATACTTTCAAATCATCTTCCAGTTTCCCTGAATTAGAAAACACTATGAACAATGTATTCAGTTGTGTGTGTGTGTGTGTGTGTGTGTGTGTGTGTGTGTTTGTGTGTATTTGGCATCATGCTCATATAATGTTTTGGCACCATTTTCTTTTATCTTACAAAATCATGTTTCACCTATCATTTACTAAACAAAGTTAACAATTGGAATCAAGTTGCTTAACTATAGAAACCAGTGTTAAGGAAGTTTTATTTACTTAAAAACATATTTTTCTGAATAAATATGGTGAGCACTACATTTCTGTGGGTTGCCTTGGAGAATGTAAATAAACGCTACCAGTTGATACCTGTCAATTACAGTCCTTATGTAGTTTGTGGCACTTGTAATTTATAATAGGAAAATCATTCATTTTCCTAATGATCATGGACAAGTCCACTGAATTTTTTATAATGTAATTGAAGAGACAGTAAGTCAAAACATCTTCATTCTTCTCTTAGCCATCTGCAAGGTTTCTTATAGGCACAAAACATCATGTCAGGCCATTTTTATGAGTTTCCCAGAACTTATAAATTATTTAGACATGAGTGTTTTACTGTCCTAATATAAAACTCTAAATGAGCAAATTTAAACAAACAGAGGAAGTCACCACATGGACGTACCATGCTCATGGATGATGGCCCCCAAAAAATTTGGGAGAAGCAGTGATTTGGGCACATAGGTAGTGATCAAAGAGATACAGTCTAGTAGAATGGCAGAAAAATCGAATTTCCTGAAAAAAGTAATATGAAAATGACATAGAAGCAAAATGGTAGAAAACTTGCCATTCCACTGGGTCATAATAGGCAGCTCAGTTTTTTTCCCACTCTCTCAGTATGGTTAAAGCCTGGATACGGATGGGGCACATTAGACTACCTATTGGCTACTATGCTCACTACCTGGGTGATGGGATCTGTACTTCAAACCTCAGCATCACACAATATTCCCATGCAACAAATCTGCACATGTACCCCCATATTTCAAATAAAAGTTTTTGAGGCTAGGCACAGTGGCTCACGCCTGTAATCCCAGAACTTTGGGAGAAGGCCGAGGCAGGTGGATCATCTGAGGTCTGGAGTTGGAGACCAGCCTAGCCAACATGGTGAAACCCCATCTCTACTAAAAATATAGAAATTAGCCGCGTGTGGTAGTGCATGCCTGTAATCCCAGCTACTTGGGAGGCTGAGGCAGGAGAATCACTTGAACCCAGGAGGCAGAGGTTGCAGTGAGACAAGATCACACCAATGCACTCCAGCCTGGGCAACAGAGCAAGACTCTGTCTCAAAAAAAAAAAAAGAAAAAAAAAGAAAAGAAAAAATCAAATAAAAGTTGAAAAAATAAAGAACTAAAGCCTGATGTGGAAAATGCCTATATCTAACCCAAATCTATCAAGCTAATCAGGAAAAGGAAGAAGACAAAGAAGCAGCAGCAGCCACCACCACCACCACCACCACTGCTGTCATCCTCTAATTTTACACAATAGTAAATGAAGACTGGCGGGGGGAAGCCCTCAGAGGTGGTGGCATTTCCTTCTCAGGTAAGCCAAGCTAGTTACAGGGATCAGTGTTCCCAGCTGTGAGATAATGATAGTTACTCTGTCCTTTTCATATTCTAGGCATTTGAGCACCTTGTCTCTTGGGCCCTCCCTGCCCACTTGGCCTACCCAGCCTTATTATTCATCCTTTAAAAGACTTAGCTCAAATTTCTGTTCATAACCACAGGAGGAATTACTCCCTCCCTCCTCTGTGGCCTTACAGAACTTTTCATTCTGCTAGTGTAGCACTTCTCAAACTGCAGTGGCTAACTGGGTACACAACCGTTTCTACCACCAGAATCCAAATGCTTGGAGGACAGATTCAGCATCTTATCTACCTTTTATCCTCAGGGTCTAGCAGAGGGTCTGGTATATAGTAGGCATTCAATAAATATCTGTTGAATAAGCATGTGAGTGAATGAAGAAGCATTTAAATTATCCCAAATACTAGAAGAAAAAGACCAGAATGAAAATATTCTAGTTTGTATATCTCAGCCCTCCAATCATTACACTTAAAAGAACTCTAAAGACAAGATATTTTTAAATATAAAAAATACATCTTCCCAAATAGAAAAAGATAAACTATGCCATGTAATTTTCACAAGGATAGTGGACATTACAAATTACAGCCATAAAACTCTAGTCGTTTGTAACTTATGTGGTATTTCCTTTAGTTCTACTCTTTCATCTTTCCCAAGATTTGTTTTTCCATCCTGAGTGCTTCAAGCTAAAGAAAAAGATGACACAGGGACATCTATGTATATAGACACAAAATCTCTCGCTTTCTCCAAACATTTAGGGTCACTATGCTCAGCTAAAATATTAAATTCCTGGAAAGGTACACAGAGAACTGGTCCTGACCATTCCAAATGACTAAAATCTACTTTCTCGCTATGCCTTGAGATATATTTTACAACTACAGTCCTGAAAATTGTGGACTACTTATAATTAATGAGAAAATATGAGAGGCTTGGAAGTAAATACACACACATAAAAATATTTTCTAAGTCAACTAAAGCCAAAGTCAAGGCTCTTAGGGAGCCACCAGTTACTAACGTATCAGGCTCCGAAGCAGCACTGGAGAGTGGCTGTGGAGGCAGAGGACCTGGACTGGAACCCACACTAGCTTTAGGACCTTGGCAAGTTATGAATCTTCTTGTGCCTCAACCTCTTCATCTTTAAACGAAAAAAAAAAAATGGTGCCTTCCTCACAAGGGTATTATGCAGAGTGAAAAATTAATGCAGGTAAGCAAATAGAAGCATATGTGGCATGCATTAAGAATTTAATAATGGTTAGAGTTAATATTATAGAATCACCTTCATATGTCCTTGTCTTTTAAGTTATTTCATTAGTAGGACATTCCAGAAGATGAGAAAATACTTCTCCTGAGCCAATCTCTGCCATAAGGTCACTGCCATTTGGGGCACATGTCATAGAAGGAAGTATAACAAACCTGATCCTGGAGTATTATGTTCCAATCAGACAAGAAATCATAGAAGGCATGAGAAATAATAATTCTATTAACTACACTTAAACTGGTTTTGCTGACATCCATAGGAATGCACACAAAAAAACCTTTTAGAGCCACATGTAACAGAGTAATCAAGGAACAGGCTATGCTGCTTATTAGCAAGATGTTTGGGCCCAGGTGACTTGCCACTCTGAGCCAGCTTCCTTATCTGTCCAATGGCAATAGTCATTATCACAATCATTGTAATTAGACCATTCTCACACTGCTAATAAAGACATACCCAAGACTGGGTAATTTATAAAGGAAAGAAGTTTAATGGACTCACAGTTCCACATGGCTGGGGAGGCCTCACAATCATGGCAGAAGATGAAGGAAGAGCAAAGGGTGTCTTACATGGCTGCAGGCAAAGAGAGAATGAGAGCCAAGGGAAAGGGGAAACCCCTTATAAAACCATCAGATCTCATGAGACTTATTCACTACCACGAGAACAATATGGGGGAAACTGCCTCCATGATTCAATTATTCCCCACTGGGTCCTTCCCACAACACATGGGAATTACGGGAGCTACAATTCAAGATGAGATTTGGGTAGGGACACAGCCAACCCATATCAATCATCTTCACCATACCTAATGCTATTGGTAAACCTTAAACGAGATAGTATGTACGAAAGCACCTAATAGACAGTTCATCCATGTTACCTTTACATTTTTATTCCTCCTGATTCCTATGTAACTCTGTGGGTTTGCTGTGACTCTCTTCAGTTTTCCAAGAGACTCTCGTTACTTTCTCTCCCACCTAGATTAGATTGGGTCTAAGGGAAAAAATAAAAAATAAAAAAAAACAACTAAAAAAACCAAAACAGCTTCTTCTTTCTGAAAAAGCCAATCAAACATTTCTAATGGATAAGTTCCCTATTTGGTAAATCAAGAAAATCTATCATAATAAGTATGTGAAGAGGCCAAGTAAGAGTAGATCATTACCACAAAACTATAAAAAGATGACAGATTATGGAATATGCAATGTTAGGATCAAGTTTGCTGTAAAGAGAACAAATAGCGACCTCTTTGCCTGAGTTTGGACTTAGCACACAAAGGGAAATGAAGGTACAATATGAATGCTGATTTTTCACTTTGGAAACAGATGGTGAGCAATGTCTATGAACACTGGATTATATATCCTCCTAGATATTTCTACAGGATTAGATAAGACCAAAAAACATTATATTGAGCATAAAAGTAATCAAATAAAAATCCAATTTTATGTTCTCTGTCCTCTTCATAATTGAACAACCTATTAAAATTAAAGAATGGACACCAACCTCAAAAATTTGTGTGTAGCCCTTTTATTTGTTAAATTTAAAATAGCTTATTTGTATCCCAAATATTTAAAAGTATCCTTGTGGGCCAGGCACAGTGGCTCACACCTGTAATTCCAGCACTTTGGGAGGCCAAGGCAGGCAGATCACAAGGTCAGGAGATGGAGAACATCCTGACAACATGGTGAAACCCCAACTCTACTAAAAATACAAAAATTAACCAGGCGTGGTGGTGGGCGCCTGTAGTCCCAGCTACTTGGGAGGCTGAGGCAGGAAAATCACTTGAACCCGGGAGGTGGAGCTTGCAATGAGCCAAGATCGTGCCACTGCACTCCAGCCTGGGCAACAGAACGAGCCGTCCCAAAAAAAAAAAAAAAAAAGTATCCTTGTGGTCAAAGAGCTTCGATAATAAACAACAGGAACAGAAGAATTCACCATCTAAATAGATGTGAATAGAATAGGTGTCATCTGTCATGACGTCTGAATAGAATAGGTGTCATCTAAATAGATGACAAGGAAAGGGAGAAATGCTTGAATTCCAAATAGCCTGTTTGTGCGCTGCAAATTCAAATTAGCCACCATAATTCGTTCAAGAAATGGAACTACATTTCTGACCCTAAAAGATATCACATGCTATCACAGATGAAAACAAAAGTCAATATATTTATACACATTTTACCCTTTAAGAGCCTAGGGTTCAGAGGTATGATGTGATTTGACAAAGTTCACATTGCTAATAAATGAAGCACTGGGATTTGAACCCAGAGTTTTCTAAATCTAGTGTCTCCCCTCCCCATCATAGAATGCCTCCTCTCAGAGTACACATCTGACAAAGGACTGGGTGTGGAGGCTGTTATTGAAAAGACAGACTGGAGTCAACTAGTAGAGATGAGATCACTGGGTCTCTGCTTTTTAGCCTGTAGGCGCGTGGAACCATTAAAACTGTTTATGAGGAAAATAACATGTCAAACAGGAACAGAAATATTATCTGTATAGACAGATAAAATTTAGGAAAAGAACTGAAAGCTTTTTCCCTCTAACAGGGATTTCTGGTCAGATAGTGATCTGTTTGATTAATAGATTCAGATACATTGTTCAATGTAAGAGTTGTCAAGTCACTCTTTCCAACTTTCCAAAATTTCCAGGATACATCATATTTATAATGACAATCTCCTGTATGCAGACATCATCTCCCACAAAAAAACCCCACTCTCCTATATTGTGAAAATCCAAGATCAGTTTTAATGAAACCCACTAAATGCACCAAAAAAGTAAAATATAATCATACTGATAGTTACAATTTTACTCTTAGAAAAAAATGCATGGTACTCCTCATCTTCTTCAATACAATCCACAAAAACAGATTCATGGACAACTAAACTCCATAATATCCTCTAAGGAAATGAACTATTTCAGGTGGGAGGCAATACTGATAAGTAAAAAACACTTCCTGGTTCCTCGATCCAAGCATTCACTTAAAAGGTATACTTGCTTATACATAGGTGGAAAGTTGAAGCAGTTTAAAAAAAAAAAAAAAACAGCGAGCCCTAGTTAGGATACAGTAATAATATGTGCTGTCCTTTGACAAGTATAAAACATAATATTCTGGCTTATGCCAATTTGGCATGTAAAAGGATAACCTAGAACATCACCATCAAAACATACAAATGCCTAGCTAGCAATCCAGGTCAGAAAAAATGTAAAAGAAAAAGCTGTCACATGATATTAGGTATAAAGCAGTACAAAAATGATTAACTCCAGAAATGGTGTTTATGTTGGAAAGGTATACAAGGTTATAAACAAGTTTTATTCAGTTGGTTCCATACCAATGCAAAGCTTCATGCCTTAAACGGCTTCATGTATTGCTCATCAGGAGCCAATTACAGGTCTACAAATATGTTTATTTTAAAACAAGAACAAGGACAGTCTGGCTCATTGTTTGTTCATCTTTCTAGAAAACAAGTTTCTATATAAATCTTTCTAAGGGAACACATCTACCTTCCAACTATAGTTTGGTGGCTTTTATAAGCCCCTAGATATTTTTTCCTACATTTCTTCTGAAAAGAATACACAAACTACCAACAGAGGCTTATGTTAACGAGAAGCAACTAAACACTTGCTAAGTTTGAGAGATGGGTATTAGAAGGACAAATACAATTCTGTCTTCAGAGAATACCTACATACATTCTGATCTCATGATCCCATTTTTAAAGCTTCCAAAAGAAGTGAGTCCAAAAGCAACATCTATTACTGAACTCAGCTTAGAAGATTTTTTTGTTTGTTTGTTATACAGTCTCCTTTCCAAAGATTGGATAAAAGACATGTCTTGACCAGGCGTGGTGGCTCACACCTGTAATACCAGCACTTTGGGAGGCTGAGGTGGGCGGATCACCTGAGGTCAGGGGTTCGAGACCAGCCTGGCCAATATGATGAAACCAGTTTCTACTAAAAGTACAAAAATGAGTCAGGCGTGGTGGCGGGCACCTGTAATCCCAGCTACTTGGGAGGCTGAGGCAGGAGAATTGCTTAAAGGTGGGAGGCAGAGGCTTCAGTGAGCCAAGATCCTACCACTGTAGTCCAGCCTGAGCAACAGAGCAAGACTCCCGCTCAAAAAAAAAAAAAAAAGAAAAAAAAAAAAAAAAATGTTTACTTCAGTTTCTTCAGTTGCTTTCATGAGGAAACTGGCCCTTACCATTCTCCTTCACAAGACAGGGGAGAATAGTCATAGTCTTGAAAAACTATGTGCTTTGAGTATTCGGCACATCAATGAAAATGAGCAGTCTTGAATAACATAAGATATTCTTTAGGTTACATAAGACGCAAATATTATAATCCCTAATCAGACAACTAAACTATGGATAGTTGTATGGGACTTAAAGACACAGAATTACAATGCTGTTGTGTTAATTCAGTCATGTTAATTCAGTCCAATTTTATAAATAAGAATCTGAAGTACACAGACATCAAGTTAATTTACCACATTTACTCAGTTGCAAAGCCAAAAAGATCTCCAATCTTGACTCCTGATGAAATTTTTCATTATGTCACTGGAATGAATTTTTAAACTATGCCTACAATTTTTACCCTGACCACTAATTCACATCTTTCTCATGGCTGGAAGTTAATAAATTGCTTTCAGAATTGATCAAGGGTTCGGATATGGCAGAGTATGTGCTCAGGGCTGGGCCAGGAGCAAGGCCTAGGAGAGATGAGGACACTGGTTGTTGTGATAGAGTGTGGCCCCTGCAAGGAGAGGTGCCATGTGTAATGCACCATGAGCGCACACACTAAGGAAAGGTGACTATTCCATACTGGTTTCAACAAAAAACACCAGAGAGAGCAATGAGAAAAAATGTAAAAGAAAATTCTCACTCTTTAATAAAGTGAAGGCCAAAAAAAAAAAAAAAGAGCGGCCAGGTGCAGTGGCTCACGCCTGTAATCCTAGCACTTTGGGAGGCCAAGGGGGGTGGATCACCAGGTCAGGAATTACTGGTGATCAACCATGGTTTGCCAACATGGTGAAACCCCATATCTACTAAAAATACAAACATTAGCTGGGTGTGGTGGCGTGTACCTGTAATACCAGCTATTCGGGAGGCTGAGGCAGAAGACATGCTTGAACGTGGGAGGTGGAGGTTGCAGTGAGCCGAGATCGCACCACTGCACTCCAATCTGGACAACAGAGCAACACTCCATCTCAGAAAAAAAAAAAAAAAGCAACACTATTAGGAAGGACTTACTCCTGCTACATTAGAACAAGGCAAGGATGATGGAAGATACAGAAAGCTTTCCTTTATCTAAGTTCCAGGCAGAACTAGATAGAACAGAAACTTGGAGCAGAGCTGTTGCCAAAGCCCTGAGCTCAGGTTAAAGGAAACTGTCACTGTTCCATTTCTCCTTCGAGTTTCAAATTTGGTTTCCCAGTGTGCCACTGTAAAAGGGTCCATCCAGTACTGGGGAGAAAACAAATTCCCAGCTCCCACAACTTACAACAACTGAAACTGGTTATTTAGGATTCCCAGAAAGGATTAAAAAAAAAAAAAAACAACTCATTTGTTTATCCTTGCAGGTCAGTTAGGTTAACAACCTCAATTGACCACCATGAATGAAAAAAGTTAAGGAAGAAGAATACAAATAAGGATTTTGCATTTATTGTTTGTTGTCTTACTAATTGCAATTTGGGGGCCTTGACACAATTGTAGTTGATGGAGGTTAAACAAGGAAGACTGTTGGTTTACAGCCTATTCTTGGCGATTTGGAAGTAAACAATAACCAATATTTACTCAGGCTACTAGTTGTATATGCTTCCTCCTCCTCTCTATCAGATGACACAAAGTGTGAGCACCACATAGAGAGTGCCCCAAAATTTACAAATTGTCACATATATCGTATCTCATCTAATACAACAACCACAAGACTAAAGTGTTCTTTCATCATTTGACAAATGATAAAGGGAGAACTCAGGGAGGTACAAAAATTTCCCAGTGCTCACTAGGTAACTGGAAGAGGCTGGATTATAACACAGAGTTTCTGACACCAAGTGCCTGCCCTGAGCCACATGTACTCATTTAATATCTTATCTCTCATTCTCCTTTCCTTTGCTCACATATAAAGAGCTGAGCAGAAGAGGTTTTGAATGTTGGGTTTTACGAGAATTTGTGGATTTCAACTCTCCGTGTTCTTCCTATGCCCAGATTATTATCAATAACACAGAGTTGGCATTATATGATCTTTCGGGTCTCTGAAGAGAAAAACCAATAAATAAATAAATAACCAATTTATTTCCAACAAATTGGTTGGAAATAAAATATAGGCTTAGCATACATTTGGCAGGGTTGGGGAGGGGGTGGTGGGCAAGGAAAGTCTAATAGTCTTCTCTTTCTTGGTTCTGGAGCTAAGAGTATCAAATCTCCAGTGGAAAAGTCAAACCTACTTTCCAATCAAATAATGAAGCCTTCCATGTTAATCCCTACACAAGAGATACAAAGAGAATGTATACAGGGATGATTTTATGGATGTTCTGGAAAGACAACACCTGTTCTTTGGACCCTAGTGCCTTTGGTTACACCCAGGTTTTAAGGGGATGAATATAAATCTTTTTGGAAGATTAAAAGAAATCCAGAAATTATAATATTCTTTTGCTTCCCAAGAAAAACAATCTTCAGATAATTGGGATTTGATGAGAGTGGTGGAGCTATGCAAATCTTATGCCATTATGAGCATGCAATAATTAGCATTCAGACTGTTAAAGTTATGAAGCAATCCCTTTGCTGTGTGATTCAGAAGCCTTGGCTCCCTACTTTCAGATTAAAATGAAGACTGAAAGACTAAACTTCAACTATGTTTGAATGTCTGTGGGCTGTTTTCCCCACAACTAACAACCTTATTTAAACTCCCAACTTTTAAACTGCTAAAACCATGGAAACATTAATAATGGCCCTCCTTCATTAAACCTCAACTTCCCCTCCCACTTGTACTTTTGACCAATTTATTCACTTCAAAGCAAGCAACAGCATCCTGTTCAGTTACTCAGTAGGACCTCTGTATCTTCACCCAACACCTTAAACCAAAAGAACACCAAAACCCACAAAA
The DNA here is from genome assembly GCF_009828535.3 of Hylobates moloch. Taxonomy (NCBI): domain Eukaryota; kingdom Metazoa; phylum Chordata; class Mammalia; order Primates; family Hylobatidae; genus Hylobates; species Hylobates moloch. Next base: position 21,333,151 of record NW_026652295.1, on the reverse strand, counting down.
AAAAGTCATGATCTCTACACTCCTCCTAGTCTATTGAAGGCAATTATGTAACCTCAAAGTTTTTGCTTTTATTTTTTATTTTTTCAGTTGCCATGGGAAAGACTGTTTGGGCAGCTCCAACTGCACAGGGTAATTACTGGCCTCCCAAAATGCACTCACTCACAGACACACACACACACACACACACACACACACAACCTGCAATGATATAAAGAAAAAGTAAACATAATTTTAAGCATTTTCAAAGAGGCCAAGAAGGCATTAAACAATCAATGTATTGCTTTGCTACTGGCAGAAATAAACAAAACAGCCATTTACTGTCAAGAAAACAGCATTTTCAGAGCTGAAGTAGTAATAATAGCAATTAATATTTCCTCAGAATTTAATATTTGCCAGGTACTGTGGCCTAAGTATTTTACAAAGATCATCTTATATGATCTCCAAAAATATAAATCTACAATTCCCATTTTTACAGAAAATAAATGAGGTTAAGAGAGGCTGAGTCACTTGCACAGGGCTGATTAGTAGTGGAGCCAGGATTCAAACCCAGAGCCCACAGTCTTGGTGCTCTCACTGTGCCTCATGGTGCCTGCCTGCCCACAGCCTATGTTATCATCACAGCTCGCTCCTGGTCTGGGCTAACGACCTGTTGAAGGAACTCAAATGATCACTCATCTCATCTACTGAAACTAAGAATAATTCAAAATATTTGGGGGTGTCAAAATGCATATGACCAGCCTGAGCTGCGAACCTGTCTCTACAAAAAAAACAGATTTAAAAAATTAGCCAGGCACAGTATTGCATGCCTGTAGTCCCAGCTACTCAAGAAACTGAGGTGGGAGGATCACTTGAGCAGCTGGAAGATCAAGGCTGCAGTAAGCCACGATTGCACTGCTGTACTTCAGCATTCCAACGTGGGCGACAGAAAGAGACCCTGTCTCGAAAAAAAAATGCATTTGACCACAGGCTGCACCAGTAACAATGATCTTATTTCAGTATCTACAGTACAATATAAGTATGCGTATGTAACATTCAAATACTGTGGCCTTTTCCATTTTCTTAATCAGTTTCAATTTCTCAGTGTTAACTCCTTAATTTAACACTTATCAATAAAAATGCTATCTGCTAATGTGCATTGTAACATTAATTTTGAGTTTTAGGAGGTTTGTGAATGTGGGGTAAGGAGAAGAGCTATTCAACTCTCATCTATTTTATTTTATGTCATTATTTTATTTTATTATTCCCAAGAGAAGAAATATTTTTACTTTGGCTTCTTCATGAATTTAGGTAATTACTGAGATTCTTGCCATCTTTATATGCTGGATTTGATTCCCTGTGGTAGAAAGTGTATACAATTCCCAAAGAAATCTATGTTAATAGTATACAGTTCAAATATTAAAAGAGATTAGGTGGTATCAGAAGCAGAGTCTTGGACCAGGCCCCCAACCTCAATGGGTAGATCATTTAACAAGCCAACACATGCTAATAGAATCTTCTAAAGGGCTGGACACCTCTCACAAGGTCCCCCTACCCACCTTGACTCTGTTTATCAAGGGAGGAATCCCGACAGCATGGAGCCCCCAGGCCTCCCCTCCTCCATCAGCACAGCATGCCCGCAGTCACAAGCTGCCTGCAAGTTTGGTAAGACTCTGGCTCCAATCCCTTGGCCTCATCTGACCCGTCTTTCTGCCGTATCACTCATCTCCTGGAAAGGAACATGTTTCCAAGCTTCTTCCACATCAGCAGTAGGAAAGGAATTTGCAGTCTTTGAGTATTAAGTGACCTGGGTAGAAAAAAGTCTTAGAAGGGAGGTGAGGCGGAGGGGTGGGGAAGTACAATGAGATACTTTCACTTTGCCAAATTCCCAACCCTTTTTGGCTGTAGGCAATGCCAGAAGAGAAAGCCAAAAGGAGGTAGGAGGATAAGTGGAAACAGCTCCTCCTCTTCCCTTGCACTTCCTGGCTGGATATCTGTAAACATCTCTCTACCACCCTTCCCCACGCAGGGAGCCTGGGGACATACACACACTTGCCTAACTGCTGGAGCCACACCATCCACATTAACTACCTCTCTAAGTCCCTGAGAAGCAGATCAGGCAGAGTGGCCAGGGTGGGGACAGGGTGGATCCACAGAAGGCCACCTGATGACCTTTCCATTAACAACCAGAGCTCTTGGTGCTGCCTCCCAGAGATGAGTAGGGGAGGTGTCTAGACAAAGAAGAAAATAAAAATGTTTTCTTCCTTCCCTTCCCTCAGTCACACTTTAAACCTTCCTCTGGGCACTGCAGTAAAAAGAAGCAAGGAGGTGCACCTAGCTGGAGAGCAATCTCCAGGAAGCTAGATGAGCCATCCTGTGTGTGGGAATGAAAAGCAGACCAGAACAGAAAGCAGTGAGGTTGTGATTCCAAAATCCCAGCTCCTAAACCTGTGGCCAGAGTAGAGCCTGTAATTAAACATGAACTTGCCAGTGGCTCTCTTAATACATGAGGCAAAAAGTTAATGTCTGATGGACTGGGGCCCATGCCAAACTCCAGCTCAGTTGCTTCCCCACAGGGAACTAGTTCAAAGAAATGAGATCTAGTGGTAGTGAACAAGCCAAGTAAGTTGCAGGGAGGCCCCAGCTCACAGCTCTGCCTTTGGAGCCCCTCCTCTGGGCTTCCCTAATACTCTATGCACAGCTCCTCCCCAGGTACTCACAGCCATCATTCATCTTTTATTGATCTGTCCTGTCTATGAAGCAAAGTGGAGGGCTGCCCTTTTCTGGACTTTATGTGCTTGGTACCAAATACACTAGGTCTGCACTGTCTAATACAGTGGTCACTAGACACACGTGGCTCTTGAGCCCTTGAAATGTGATCAGTCCAAACTGAGATGTATCTCGAGTTTAAAAAGCACAGTGGATTTCACAGACTTACTCTGAAAAATACAGTTAAATATCTCATTAATTTTTATATTAATTAAATATTGAAATAATATTTTGGATATATTAGGTTAAATAAAGTGTGTTATTAAAATCAATTTCACCTAATTCTCTTCATTTTTTTTTTTTAGCATGGCTACACATGTGGCTTATATTCTATGTCTATTAGATAGTATTGTTCTGGGTATTCCATGAGGGAGGGAGGGAGGAAGGAAGGAAAGAAGGAAGGAGGGAAGGAGGAAGTAAGGAAGGAGGAGAGGGAGGGAGGGAGGAAGGAAGGGAGGGGGGCGGGCAGGCAGGCAGGCGGGCAGGCAAGAGAGAGAAAGAGAGTGGGGAGAGGGATGGAGGAAGGAACACCAAGAGAAAGAGAAAGTTGACTGGAGATCAGTATAAATGCTTTTAAATCAACATATAATAGAAATGGTTTTAAAGAAGTGAGGTTATTTTCAGAAATAATTTCTGTATCTGGAACTACATTTCATTCTGAATCATTTGCTGTGAGAAAACGCTTACTAATCACCCAGGACTCCTAAAGGATGAGAGAGCAACAGACTGTCGGCCAGGCCACATCACAGAGGCCAAACTCAATCTTCAGTCCTGTGGTAAAGACTTGGGAGAGCAGAAGGGAATTGTCACTTGGAGATAAAACAATGAATCTGGAAACCCCACAGTTTTCCAAACTTCTCTTTATCCTAAATGTAACGATTCCCTCAGTTCAGCTGATTAAATATGTTCTTTAAAACTGTTTTTAAAAATGCACAACCTTCCACCAAACATTTAAAGAAGTAAGCCAGGCACAGTGGCTCACGCCTGTAATCACAGCAGTTTAGGAGACTGAGGTAGGTGGATCACCTGAGGTCAGGTGTTTAAGACCAGCCTGGCCAACATGATGAAACCCTGTCTCTACTAAAAAATACAAAAAATAGCTGGGCATGGTGGCGCATGCCTGTAATCCCAGCTACTTGGGAGGCTGAGGCAGGAGAATCGCTTGAACCTGGGAGGCAGAGGTTGCAATGAGCTGAGATTGCACCATTGCACTCCAGCCTGGACAACAAGAGTGAAACTCTGTCTCAAAAAATAAAAATAAAAATAAATAATTAACACTGATCTTTCTCAAATTCTTCCAAAATACTGAAGAAGATAAAACACGTTTTTTGTTTGTTTGTTTGTTTGTCTTTTGAGACTGAGTCTTACTCTGTTGCCCAGGCTGGAGTGCGGCGGCGCAATCTCGGCTCATGGCAGCTTCTGCTTCCTGGGTTCGAGTGATTCTCCTGCCTCAGTAGCTGGGACTACCAATGCACACCACCATGCCCGGCTAATTTTTGTATTTTTAGTAGAGATGGGGTTTCACCATGTTGGCCAGGCTGGTCTTGAACTCCTGACCTCAGGTGATCCACCCACCTCGGCCTCCCAAAGTCCTGGGATTACAGGTGTGAGCCACTGCACCCAGCTGATAAGACACTTTTTAATTCATTCTATGAGGCCAGTATTACTGTGATACCAAAGCCAGAAAAAGAAAGAAAACTATAGACCAATATCCCTTATAAACACTGTTGTAAAAACTCTCAACAAAATACTAGCCATCTGAGTTCAGCAGAATATTAAAAGAATTATACACCACAACCAAATGAGATTCAGTCCTGAAATGCAAGGATGGTTTAACATAGAAAAATTGATGTAATATATAATGTTACCAGAATGAAAGACTAAAACCACATGATCATCTCAATGTGGTTGATTCAGAAAAAGGACTTGACAAAATTCAATACCCTTTCATGTTGAAAATACTCAACATACTAGAAAGATATCTACCTCAATATAATAAAATCCATATATGAAAAAACCCATAGCTAACATCATAATGGTAAAAGACTAAAAGCATTTACTCTAAGATCAGAAATAAGGCAAGGATGCCTGCTTTCACCACTTCTATTCAACATGGTACAAGAAGCTCTAGCCAGAGCAATTAGGCAAGAAAACAAAATAAAGGCCATCCAAATTGGAAAGGAAAAGTAAAACTATTTCTGTTTGCAAATGATCTGATCTTATCTCCAAAAGAACCCCCGATCCTGCACTCAAAAAATTGTTAGAGCTAATAAATTCAATAAAGTAGCAAGATACAAAGCCAACACACAAAAATAAGTTGCATTTATATATACTAACAATGAACAATCTGAAAAGGAAATTACAAAAATGGTTCCATTTATAATAGCATCAAAAACAATGAAATACTTAGGAATTAATCAAGGAGTTAAGAGATTTATACAATAAAAACTTTCTGAAAGAAATTTAAAAAGACATAAATACATAAAAACATATACCATGTTCATGAATTAGAAAATTTCATACTGTTAAGATATACCACCCAAAGCAATCTGTAGATTCAATGCAATCTCTACCAAAATCCCAATGACAATTTTTGCAGAAAGAGAAAAATCCATTCTAAAATCCATAGGGACTCTCAAAGGACCCTAATTAGAAAAAAAAATCTTGAAAAAGAACAAAGCTGAAGGATTCACACTTCCTGACTTCAAAACTTACTACAAAGCTACAGTGATCAAAACATGGTGATACTAGCATAAAGACAGAGAGATGCACCAGCAGAATAGAAAACCCAGAAATAAACCCTCACATATATGATCAAATGATTTTTGACAAGGATGCCGAGACCACCCAATGGGAAGGGGCAACATTTTCAACAAATGGTGCCGGGAAAATGAAATGTCCACATGTGAAAGAATGAAGTTGGACTTTACATAACACCATATACAAAAATAAACTCAAAATGGAACACAGACCTAAGCAGAAGACCTAAATCTATAAATCTCTTAGAAGAAAATGGGACAAAAGCTTCATGCCATTGGATATGGCAGTTATTTCTTGGCTATGACGCCAAAGGCATAAGCAACAAAAGGAAAAGAATAGATAAATTAGACTTCATTTAAAAATTTTATATTTTGTGCATCAAAAGCCAACAGAGTAAAAAGGCCACCCACAGAATGGGAGAAAATATTTGCAAATCATATTTCTGATAAGGGATTCATATTCAGAATACACAAATAACACCTAAAAATTCAACAACAACAAAACAAACAACCTAAGAGACAGGCAAGGGAACTGAATAGATATTTCGCCAAAGAAGATATACAAATGGCCAATAAGCACATGAAAAGATGCTCAACATAACTAATCACTAAGGAAATGCAATCAAAACTTCGAGATACCATCTCATGCCCATTTGAATGACTACTATCGAAAAATCAGAAAATAAATGTTGGTGAAAAGGTGGAAGAACTGCAGCCCTTGTGCGCTGTTGGTTGGAATGTAAAATGGTACAGCCATTGTGGAAAACGGTATGGGAGTTCCTCAAAAAATTAGAAATACAATTACCATATAATCCAGTAGTTCCACTCCTGAGTATGTACCCAAAAGAATTGAAGCAGGCTCTTGAAGGGATATGAGTACACCCATGTTCATAGCAGCACCATTCACAAATACTAAATGTGGAAGCCACACAAGTGTCTGTCGATGGATAAATGGATAAGCAAAAATGTGGTATATATTAATACATACAATCGAATGTGATTCAGCCTCAAAAAGGAATGAAATTCTGATACATGCTATAACAGGGATGATCCTTGAAGGCTAATCATGCTAAGTGAAGTGAGTCAGTCACAAAAGAACACATACTATATGACTCTACTTATATGAGATACCAAAAGTAGTCAAATTCCTAGAGACAGAAAGTAGAATGGTGGTTTCCAGCGGCTGTGGTGGGAGGAGGGCATGGGAAGTCAGAGTTTAATGGGTACAGAATTTCAGTCTGGAAAGATCAAAGGTTCAAGAGATGGAGTATGGTGATGGTTGCAAAAAATGTGGAAGTTCGTAATGGTGCAGAACCATAAACGTACAAACAGTTAAGATGGTAAGTTCTGTGGCAGGTATATTTTACCACAGTTTTAAAAAAAGAAGAAAAAGACAAGGAGGAGGGCGAGAGGGGGGAGGAAATGGAAGATGGGGAGAAAAGGAGGAGAAGGAGAGGAGAGGAGGAAAAACGAGGAGAAAATGTGAGAACAGTGAGAGGAAAGGGAAGGAGGTGAGGATCCAGGGGATTAGAATGAGGGGATTAGAATGGCCTTCAGGTCATGAGAACGGGAATTCACACATGTACCTCTATGACTGCCTGGAAATGTTGACGGAGCAGGGCCACTGCTCACTAAATGTCTCTATGACAATATTTTATCTTCCAATACTTGTACAACCTTTTCATTTTGCCACTTGAACTTGCAGGAAGATTCAAAAAACAGACTGAGGGTGAGTACACAAATGAAAAAAAAGACAAGGAGAATGTGTGTGTACATGCCCTATTTTTTGTAAAAATTACAATTCCTTTCCATCCACCATCCATATACTTAGCCCCAACCTGTCCTTACCTTGGCTAAAGTCAAGAACACCAAACTTAGTAATACTGAGAGCAAGCATATGCTTTCAGATGCTATAAATGTTATTTCTAAACTGATCTAACAGGATAATAGTAACAATAGATATTATGTGGTAGGTATCTTGCAATCTACTTTAAAAATTACATTATTTTTTACAGCAGTTTTGTATTATTAACGCCATTTCACAGACGAGACAACAGAGGCTGATAATTTCATCCAAGGACATAAGGTAGATGAGATTTGAAACCCAGGTCTGGTTGATTGCTGGTAGTAAGGGAATATTTTGTAAATCAAGGCCATCTAAACAGGAGGAATACTGACAAATGAGAAGAAACAGAAGCGTCAGTGGAGGTAAGGGCAAACAGAAACTCACTAGCTAATCCGACTGCCAAGACATGATAACTGCACTGCACGTAATCTCTGAAACCTAATGTGGGTTTTTTGTTTGTTTGTTTGTTTGTTTGTTTTTACACAGAGTCTCACTCTGTAGCCCAGGCTGGAGTGCAGTGGCACGATCTCAGCTCACTGCAACCTCCACCTCCTGGGTTCAAGCGATTCTCCTGCCTTAGCCTCCCAAGTAACTGGGATTACAGGCACACGCCACCATGCCCAGCTAATTTTTGTATTTTTAGTAGAGACGGGGTTTCACCATGTTGGCCAGGCTGGTCTTGAACTCCTGACCTTGTGATCTGCCCGCCTCAGCCTCCCAAAGTGCTGGGATTACAGGCATGAGCCACCGCACCTGGCCAACTTAATGTTTTAGGAGGGCTGAATGCCGTGTCCCATGTCCCTTTGAAAGTCTTTTTTTTTTTTTTAATCTCTAAATCTCAGCTTTATAAACAAGAATCAAAAGAAAACGACTTAACCTAAGAAAGAGAAATTCTGGTTGGGCAAGAACATTAATAATCTGCCTTCCTACAGGGTCCTTTTCTCTAAGTTATATATTAAAGAAGTTACATGGGAAGAAGAAAAAATCAGAAGGTAAACAGAAAACTACTCCAGCAAATGTACTGACCTCTAATGAAGGATAATTTCCTCAAAAGTATTTATGCTTTCTAAAGTATTACACTTTATATAAAAGTAAAGCTGAAGTATAGAAAGCAACATCAGAGAATTTGATTCTTCACATACAGCTGTCAGGGATGGTTTACCTGAACCCACATTGCAATCCTGGAGTGTAAGAGCAACTTGGTGAAATGGGACAGAAAACGCCCTGTGAAGCCGCAGACTCTGGAATCTGTTATACCCATTTCCAATCTCACCTAGAAATCCAGAAAAAAAGTCACTTTCAGACACATTACAGGATTAAAACTTTGCCTTCTTACAAGAAGGTTAGAACTATATGAACACTTTGCCATTTGCTCTGCTCTTCCATTTACAAGGTTTTTTGTTTGTTTTGCTTTTTTCCTCACAAACATCTACAGTTGACAACAAAGCGTTCTTACACACAACACTGCCCACCCTCTCGTCTTTCTGTATCCATTTTTAAGTGCCTGGAAAACACAAGAAGGGGAAACAAAGGGCAAATGCCAGTCTGTGACCTCTGTCTGGACTTAGCCAAGCGTGATGTGTGAATCAGGTGTGTGGAATGGAAGTTTCCATGGCAACGAGACTGCCAGGCAAGAAAGGACTTCACACAGGCTTTCTACCAAGGTGATAGAAACAATGAGGCCACCTGAGGGACCTCAGCAAAGAGGGAGGGGGTAAAGTTCAGAGATCTCCAGTGACGGCAAGGACCTGGATCTGCACTGACTTATTCCACACCCACACCCTCTTGCTTCTGATTCTGTCCTGCCAGCTCCTTGAGATAATTTCTCATCTCTCTTTTTGGAGGGGAAGGAAGGGATAAACTGGAGAAGTAGTCTCTAAAGAGAATTGCTTATGAGAAAAATGTAGAGGGGTCTGCAAGAGAAGCGTTTTCTTTACGTAGAAAAAAAAGCAGCTCTGTGAGTCCAAACGTTCAGCCACATTGACAAAACTCTGCGTGTCTGAAAGAAGCACTTAACATTTTCTCAAAGCTTCTTTGCTTTACCTTGCAATGTGCTCTTTGAGAACCCAGACCATAATGAAAAGATCCTGAGCTATATTTTGGTTTTATGGATGTTTAAAATTATATTTGATATAGATAGATACTTTAAAATGATTCTAAACTTGTAGAAACGTATATATTTTTTAAAGAGTTGGCGTTTTTAGTCCCATGACTTGGGAGATAAAGTACACGATTTTAATGAAATCAAAGTTTATCTTGGTTAGCTAACTGAAAGAAGGTAATCTGAACGCTAGGGCTATGCTGATATTATGGCTTTTCAAGCCATTTTCCTGACTTGAGACACGCAGATGTTAAAAAGAACCAGAACAAGGCTTGTGCATTTGGAACCAAATCACGGAAGACAGCAAATTCCGCTTCTCCCTTCTCCACAATTTTTAGCTTTGCTCTGGAAGAGGCCTTTGGGTTCCTCCAGAATGCTGCCGCAGAGACTGAAGAAGAGAGAAGGACCTTACGCGATTGCACTTTACACTATCAACTAATGTCTCTATTTTAACAGATTGCAACAACTGTTGCAACAGTGAGCCCATCCTTCCCACTGCACCAGAGGAATTCTTCTAGGCTGCAAATTTGATCAAGTCACTCTCAGGCTCCCAACCTTTCAAACAGTTCCTCACTGTGCTCTGAGCAGTGAAGATCTCTTAACCATCATTTCCACAACTACACACGATCTGGACTCGGTAGATTTAAGCTAAGGTGTCCTTAGCTTCATCTTCCACCTTTCCCCAACTTGCCCTTCACATTCCAGGCAAATTCAACTACTTTTAATTCCCCAAATATATCATTCCTCTCTCTCGCCTCTCGCCTTTTATGTTACTGCTTTCCGTAAAGAACATTTAAATCTTTCCTGGTATCTCAGCTCTGCTATCACTTCCTCTAGGAAGCCTTAGCCCCGGTACAATTTCACCCTTAAAGTCCTTCCTAGGGGCAGCCATAGCACCCTGGGCATCTCCCTACAGCCCTTACCACGTGAGACTGCAACTGCCGGCTTTGCCTTTCTGATCCCCATCCAACTGGAACGGGGAGCAAGAAAAGGGCCTTGTTTACCTTTGTCTTAACTTGGGACCCAGCGCTTAGTAGATGGTCAGACAAGATTTACCAAAAATGAATGAATAAGTGAATGAATGAATGAACAGAAAAGCAGGCAAATGGCCTCTGGTGTGGTGTGGCTGACCACAAACAGCGCCGACCACGTCGGGGCCAGAGCCTCACAGTCCAGTTCTGCTGCTTACCAGTTTCGTGGCTTCAGGAAAGTTCCTTAGCCTCAAAGAACCTCAGATTCCTACTTGTAAATTGGTGTAACAGCATTGCCCAAGATTATCACATGCATCCAATGAGATAATGTTTGAAAAATTCTTTGAGAAAATAAATTTTCTTTTTTTTTTTTTTTTGAGACAGAGTCTCACTCTGTCACCCAGGCTACAGTGCAGTACAGATCTTGGCTCACGGCAACCTCGGCCTCCTGGGTTCAAGTGGTTCTCCTGCCTCAGCCTCCCAAGTAGCTGGAACTACAGGTGTGCACCACCATGTCTGGCTAATTTTTGTATTTTTAGTAGAGACAGGGGTTTCATCATGTTGGCCAGACTGGTCTCGAACTTCTGACCTCAAGTGATCTGCCCACCTCAGGATTACAGGCATGAGCCACTGCATCCTGCCACTCTTTGAGAAAATTTTAATCAGTCTCTACAAAGCAGCTCTTCCCAGTGGGAGGCTAAACAGGAGGGAGAAGAAGGAAGCTGGCATGGCTGCCACAAGGACAGCAGTTGTCCTGAGGAAAACCACGCAGCAGGATCCAGAAAGCAGCTGTAGAAATTCATGGTCGGTGGCCATGCATAGCACCCATTGACTTCCTTCTGAGAAATAACTATGTCCTCCTCTTGCCCACCTAGACATCCTTGTTATATACCATTTCCCACGTATATACCCCATTCATTTCTACCAAGCATTATTACTAATAATAAAGGTTTGGGAGCTTTTGTTTACTCTCATTCCAATTGTTAAGTGCCCTCTCTTTCCTCATGCCCCATCTAGATCCTACCCATCCTCCTATATCCATAATAAATCTCCTCTGTACCTATAAAGCTGTCCTTGAGTCAATCAGCTCATACCCATCTGTCTCCTTCTGATCTCCTAGTGCATTAGGGCCCGCATTTCACTATTCCACACTTTATTCTTTAAATATTTCACACATATATTTAATACCAGCTCCCCTTTCCTAAATGTGGGAGGATCTCACACAATCAGAGGAGCCAAGTCTAGAGAACTCGGCCGTGGGTAAGTCTGGGTTATAAAGCATGGAGATTTGGCAGAGAAGGTGAGAGGCAAGAAGTGTGTAAGTCAGCAAATAACATTGATGAAGCCACCAAGAAAACAAAACTATACAATGAGGAAATTAGCTGCCTAACAGTTTCTGATGATATCAAGATTCTCGGTAGAAATGCAAATCTATGAGATACCAACTTACACCAGTCAGAATGGCTATTACTAAAAAGACAAAAAAAAAAATGCTAGTGAGGCTGCAGAGAAAAAGGAACACTAATACGCTGTTGGTGAGAATGTAAATTAGTTCAGCCACTATGGACAGCAATTTGGTGATTTCACAAAGAATTTAAAAGAGAATTACCATTTGACCCAGCAGTCCCATTACTGGGTATATACCCAAAGGAATAAGGAATATAAATCATTTCACCAAAAAGACACATGCACTTGTATGGTCATCTCAGTGCTATTTACAATAGTAAAGACATGGAATCAACCTAGGAGCCTGTCGATAGTGGATTGGATAAAGAAAATGTGCTACATATATACCATGGAATACTATGCAGCCATAAAAAAGGAATGAAACCATATCCTTTGCAGCAGTATGGATGCAGCTGGAGGCCATTATCATCAAATTAACATAGTAACAGAAAACCAAATACTGCATGTTCTCATTTATAAGTGAGAGCTAAACACTGAGTACACATGGACATAAAGATGAGAACAATAGACACCACAGACTTTCTGGAGTGGGTGGTAGTGGGAGGGGGGTGGGAGGAGTGGGGAGACACCGACTGAAAAACTACCTATTAGGTACTGTGTTCACTATCTGGGTGGCAGGATCGCCCATACCCCAAATCTCAGCAGCACACAATATACCCATATAGCAAACCTGCACATGTACCTCCTGAATCTAAAATAAAAGTTGAAATTATTTAAAAAAAAAGATTCTCTGGTAGTTGAACTTGGCATATTATAAAGAAGGCATAGGATAATGTTTCAAAGGGAAGGGAGCAAGTAGGAAACATGGCTTCCAGTGTGAGTGTACCAAGTGATTCTTTATCCTGAATAAGAAAACCAACAATAGGCCAGACACAGTGGCTCACGCTGTAATCCCAGCACTTTGGGGGGCCGAGGCAGGAGGATCACATGAGCTCAGGAGTTCGAGACAAGCCTGAGCAAGATAACAAAGCCTCATCTCTACTAAAAATGAAAACAAATTAGCTGGGCATGGTCATGCGTGCCTTGTAGTCTCAGCTACTAAGGAGGCTGAGGTGGGAGGATCACGTGAGCCCAGGAGATGGAGGCTGTAGTAAGCTATGACCATGCCATTGTACTCTAGCCTGAGTGACAGAACAAGAACTTGCCTCAAAAAAAAAAAAAAAAAAAAAAGGCCAGGTGCAGTGGCTCATGCCTGTAATCCCAGCACTTTGGGAGGCTAAGGTGGGTGGATCACCTGAGGTCAAGAGTTCCAGACCAGCCTAGATAACATGGTGAAACTCTGTCTCTACTAAAAATACAAAATTAGCCAGGCGTGGTGGTGCATGCATAATCCCAGCTATTCATGAGGCTGAGGCAGGAGAATCATTTGAATCCAGAAAGCAGAGGTCTCAGTGAGCCAAGATCATGCCATTGCACTCCAGCCTGGGCAAAAAGAGTTAAATTCTGTCAAAAAAAAAAAAAAAGGAAGGGGGGAGGGGAGGGGCAGAAGGCGAAAAGAAATAAGATGGAAAAAGTAAAGTATCACGAGAGTGATCAGTCAACAACATATCGCTAAGTGTCTAGCTGTCCCATGCATGCAGCACTGTGCTAAGTATTTTTGGGCGGTGCCCAAGGTGGGGATAAGGCTTACAGAGAAATGAGAGCGACAGCATCTGTGCTTACAAGGACCTGGCAGCCTACACAGGGTGACAAAACATACACACATGAAGGTATAACTAAAGATATAAATTAGTGTGCAAAAAGTGCAAAATGAGCACTGAAAACAGAGCAAGGACAGATCACCACATGCTGAAGTGAAGGAAGGTTGTATGAAAGAGGTGACATACCTGCTCTGTCTTAAAAGAGAAAGAAGAATCCGCAATAACATGTCAAGGGAAACACACACACAGAGCTGCAAGTGGAATTTGCCAGGTATAGTGGTCCTCCCTTATCCACGGGGGATATGGTCCAAGACTCCCAGTAAATGCCTGAAGCAGAAACATAGTACCAACCCCTATGCCATATGCACTATGTTTTTTCCATTTCATGGCTAGATGGCTACCAAATGACTAATGGACAGGGAGTGTATACAGTGGCCACACTGGCAAAGGGATAATTCACATCCAGAGCAGGAACGGCATGGGAAGGCGTGAGATTGCATCACAGTATTCAGGATGGCACACAATTTAACCCATACAAATTGTCTATTTCTGAAATTTTCCATTTAATATTTTCAGACCACGGTTGACCACAGGTTAACAGAAATCACCGAAAGCAAAACTGTGCTTGAGGGGAAAAGTGGAGAAATGCAGACGAAGCAAGACTTGGTTGGGATCATGGCAGGAAGTGAGTCTGGAAAAGTAGTCTGGGGAAAAGACCGTGGAGAAGTGGAGAGATAAGACTGAGAAGCAAAGAAATTTCAAGGGCATTTCAGAGGGAGAAAAATTAAGAGAAGATAAAAAAAAAAAAATACGGGAAAGGAAAGAAAAATGATGTTACAAAACATTTATCACTAGATAAAAATTAGGTTTTATGTCTGTATGTATAAAAAAGGAAGTAAGTCAAACAAGAGTTAACAACCTGAATAAATAAGAAGTCACACTAATCTATACAGTCATCATTAAAATCCCAGTAGAAATACAGAAAAGGCACTTGTAGAGAATTTACAGCAGCCAATAAGTAAATGACCAATAAAACATAACAATAAAAGTTCCAATACAACAAATAATTCACAAAGAATGAAAGTTAAAGTAACGAATAAAGTATTATTTTTCATGTTAGATGAAGGAAGTCTTAAAAGCAGGTCAGCACTGTCTCAGGTAAGAAGGATAAGCAATCCGAAATGTTAGAGTTCAAAGCATACAACTTTTCTGGGAAGTGATTTAGCAATGTGCAAAGGAGCCCTTAAAAAGACACAGTAATTCTTATATAGAAACGTAACTTGATAAAATAATCAGGAATTCAGAAAAACTATTCACACTCCAAGATCCTCTTTACCGCATTTCTTAACCTAACCCATAAATCACTAGCAACGTAATTAGTGAAGAAGAAAACCCATAGGGAAATGGTAAAATGAATTGTGATAGAGTCCTACCAAGAATTACAATGTAACCATTAAATAACATGTTTATTGTTATGGAGAAATGAAGAATCTAAAATGTATGTGCAGTGTGATTCTACTTATATAAAAAAATACATATAGACATAAGCACATAGAAACACATTCTAAATGGAAATACATTCAAATTACCTCTAGATTATATGATTACAGGTCATTTTTATTTTTGTCTGGAGGTCTTTCTGTATTTTCCAAATTTTCTATACTAAATATGACTTACTATATAGTTAAAAATTATATTTGGATATTGAAAAATGAAATAACTATTTTAATTGCAAATATTGTTTGGAGATAACTGTGCAGGGAAAGTGAAAATATCTATACTCAGCTGCTTAGCAATAGAGCCCTAATTCCCCAGATAAGAGCACATTTCCCCTCTAAATCCTGCGACAATGTATGACAGTAAAGATGAGGTACAGGGTTTTTCCCTCCACATTTTATTGTCCACAAAAAATTACTTCTGGAAGTTCTTTCAGCATTGTTTCCTCGGTAGGAAGGTGTATTTATAAGAAGAGTAAATTTCAACTCGATTTTGGGTCTTGATTTTTCCAAAAGGTCTACGCTTCACAGAATATACAACTCCACCCTCCTCTCTCCTTCTCAGTCTCCATTTCTGTCTGTCTCTCTCTGCCTCGATCTGTGTGTGTGTTTCTCTGTTTCCATGTGTGTCTGTCTCTCTCTTGTAAGGTACAGGCTTTTCCTAAAGATGCTCTCAGATCCGAAGGTAGCGTTTTCTTTGACTTCTTCTGTACTTTAGGTAATGTTGAGGATAGCACCCTCCGTTCAAAAACAATTTAAAAGTTTCAAAAAGACAATTCAGTTTTAGTTGTACATTTAGGATATTTACAAGCACCACAGAAGACAACTGCATATGTGATATCATACAAAAAAGGCTAAACCCGTATGTCAGAAGTCCACATTGATACTCATTTCAGATGACGTGTGAGGAACTGCTTTCTCAGAGCAAATACTCAGTCCATGCTGGGACTAGGGCAGTAAGTAGAAGCTGGCAACAGCCCATCACTGCAAAGAGGGAAAAAAACGTGGTGGTAACTCCAAATGAAAGAGAGAAGCTTGACATTTTTCTATTACCAAACCAGGCAATTAAAACATTAAATGTGAAATCTGAAGCACTGTAAATTTCCTAATATGGTAGAAGTGCTGAGTTTCCCAAATGATGTTTTCTCATCTTTCAGCATATCAAAGAGCATGCCAAAACCCCGAAGAAACACTTCCATTTTGAAAACAAAAATAAACCACACACATCCACATTCTATTAATAGTGTTGTCTTGCCTTAGAGACCCTGTGTCCTTAGTCAAAAACCCCACTGCAGTTTACGTACATTTTAACATTAATGAAAACTCCTGTCCAAAGTAAACTGGACATGTGTAGGTGAATTAGGTGGGACTAGGGCAAAAGTAATCAAATCCCTTTTTTATTTTCCTTACTGGAGACCAAATGTTATGTTCTTCATCGTCACAGCTAAGGACTTTGTAAATATGTTCTACTTCTTTAGCAGCATTTCTTAAGAGAGGAAAGTTGGCATAAGATACGCAGGTTCAAGCCAACTCCAGACATTTAGAGGGATTGCAGGATAGAGGGACATGGGCTTACAACTGGAAACCCCAGCAGAAATTGCCAGATGAAGCAAAGCACACGTCAAAGATCTCCAAATCCAGACTCTATACTCTTGATCCTGCCGCCATGAAAAAGAAAAAAGCTGTCCCATGGCATTTTATGTCCAAAAACAGGGAAAAGCCATTTAATACGATGCCTTCTTCCTCCATTCAAATGCCCATGAGCTGCTACCAATGTGCTCAGCAGAGAGTCAACTGCTTGGGTGAGTACAATAGGAAGTAGATGACATCGAGGTTACTCATTAGATGCTTCTATTTTTGAGGAAAGAAAAGAACCAACACATCAAATAACTATAAGAAAGAACAAAAGATCATTTATTCCAGCCCAAAAAATTGACCATGCAACCAAAATGGTTAGTTCAACCCCAAAGTGGTTTGGGGGAAAGAAGCTATTATCACCTGCCTGCACAGAAGACGTTAAATGTTTAAGCTCTGAGTCCTGGCCCTACAATGTCTCTACAAGAGCAAGGAAAAGGGAAAACTAGACTGAAACAGCAACCACCCCTGATCAGGTAAGGTGGGGAGGAATGGAGAGAATTGACTCAAGGTACCACCTCAAGTGTAGCTAGGAAGAAAAGAAAGTATGGTGCTATGGTAAGGTAAAAATATCATATCCGTCTCTATTTTTATTTATTTTTTGAAACAGGTTCTCACTCTGTTACCCCAGGCTAGAGTGCAGTGGCACAATCACAGCTCACTGCAAGCTCCACCTCCCAGCCTCAAACCATCCTCCCACCTCAGCCTCCCAAGTTGCTGGAGCTACAGGCACGCACCACTGTGCCTGGATAATTTTTGTATTTTTTGTAGAGACGAGGTTTCACCATGTTCCCCAGGCAAAAATCATCTCTTTTAAGCCAACAGACCCAGATTCAAATCCTGCCCCAGCTACTTGCTAGGTGAACTGGGCAAGTGGATTAACTTCTGCTTTCCATTTCTTTCATGTAACACTTATCTATCACTGCATGCCAGGCACTCTTCTAAGTACTTTACAATTTAATCCCAACAACAAACAATTCATGTTAGTTCTGATATTATCCCCCACTTTACAAATGGGGAAACTGAGGCACCAAGTAGTCCTATACCTCGAAAGTGGCCAAGTTATCATCTGAATCCTGGCAAATGATTTTGCCAGGATTGATTTCAGCAGTCTGGCTCCAAAATCCCATCTCTGAAGCTCTACATTGCCATATTTATAAAAGACTTACTTTTCAGTGAAATGTATGTACAGTACCCAGCACAGTGCCTGGCATTTTGCAGAAGTTGAATAATTTATCTCCCTTCTCTCACTTCTCCCTATTCTCTCTCCCCACACTGTGGGAGGCTGGAGGCAAGATTCTGCACACACAGAAAGGCAACTACGCCAATCCACAAAGGTTCAGGGGCTCTAGGGCAAGCTAGAAAACAACCCTCTGTCTTAATCCCCTGAGGCCTGGAACAAGAGCTCTAACTCAAACAGAGATGTCCGGCATTTCCAGACAGTGACTGCCTCTATTTATTACAATCTGCATTCAGGGCACAAGGGCTGCAGACAAGCCTTAGGGAAACTGAAAGGTTTGTGATTTTTGCACTAGCAGCTGTATACATGTATGTCTAACACAAACACAACACCCCCCCCCCCACCCACATCTAAAACTTATATTGTTCCTACCAGAGGGAAAAATGATCTACTTTCCAGAACCTTCCATTTCCTAGAAGTTGGCAGAGTTTCTGTATCAGGCTGCAGCTTTCTTTAGGACAGCCTGTATATTTCTGGGGAGCTAAAGGACAGAGTCTCTTTTGAAAATTATTAAGAACAAATTAGGCCCAGTGGCCCAGGGGACTGCGTTGTAAAACATGAGAAAATTTTGTTTTCCAGCTCTTCGGCAGTATTTTCATAAACTGATGACAATGAAAGGACAGAGACTATTTTTGTACATTGGTATTATTCTAAAATATCATGGAGAAAGGTGTGAATGTTATCAGTTAAATGATTTATTTAGTTGGGCAAATAGTGACTGCACAAAATAGAGGATTTATATCACTGGATTTTTCTAGGTGCACAATGAGGACATGTTGCTAATTATAAGTTCACACATGCTACCACATAAGAATGCTTTCTACACACTCCTCCTTAATTAATAAAAAGACCTATTTTATGCTACGGGAACATAAGAAAATTATTATGAGAAAACAAATCACTATAATCAAGCATTGAAACTATCACTGTCACACTGACCCTGAGAATTTGCTAACGTAGTTTAAAAGTAATTAAGAAGGAAAACTAGCCTTCTACATTTTCAGTCTCGGTCACTGTGGCTACTGGGTTCATTGATGCCTGCCAAATCTTGCAAAACTACAGTCCTCTTATCCACGTGGTTTTTAAAACTATAAGCTTCTATTGTGAATAAGCTTGATTTTCTGCTTTAGAAATCCATCAACTGCCAGTCTGTTCTCACGGCATATTGCTAAGAGAGACTCCACAAAGAGCCCAGGTGCACACACCATGAATCAAGTTCTTCATACATTTTAATTACAGTTTATCACAAGTGGGAGAGGTAAGTGAAGAAGGCTTCTTCATAAAATGTTCATTAGAAATGGCAATTTTCCATAGGGGAAACAAAGATGGCATCCTTCAACTCGTTAATCCGAGAAAGTCCCCAGATGTGAATTGTGTCTCTGTAAAATCATATGCAAACCACATTTAGGCCTGTGGCTCAGCCCAAAACTTTTGAAGAGGGGAGTAAGGGACAAGGAAGGAAACGGAGTGAGCAGTGAAAGAGGAAGATGAAGTTTCTCAGACTTTGTGGACATGTACAAAACAGTTCTTTCTACTTACTATTTAAGCTATTACCCCCTTGCAGGGGGGAGGTTTGTTATCTCCTTAGCCATTTCAAAAGCCTTGGGAGCGAGCAAGCCAGTAAGGGAGTTTTTCTGTGTGTGTCTGTGAGTCAGCAGAAGCCGGAAGCCTTACAAAACAACTTCAAACAACAAGCTGGAGAGCAGGACAATAGCTTCCACCTCCAGACAGTGAGAAATTGCATTATCCTGAGGGATCACGGCCACCCATGCTCAATGGAGATAAGTAAGAACATTCTCTGCTCTGGCCAATAGGAGATCTGCAGCTACAGCTGCTCACAGAAGCTCTGGGTGGCCTCCATTCCAGCGGCTCCAAAAGGTTTGAAGGCACAAAAACACTGCTGCTGGGTGGTGCTCCCAAGTGCAGGGGGTGGAGGGGAGAGGCTGATGAAGATGAGGGTGGCAAGCTGCATCCCCCCACCAGGTGCTCCAAATCCCGTCTCCCAGCTTAGGGAAATCACAAAGAGGTCTCCAGGCGGATTCCAGGCAGGCAGCCGGTGCAGAGCCTGTGCCTCACCACCACCCACAGCAATGAACGGAAACTGCCCTAGAGACTCCAGCAAGTGGGAAGAAATTCCCTGCTAGGCAGTTCAGTGCTCCAGGAGCAATAGTGTAATTAATGGCACTTAGTGAAAGAGCGGGGCATTCCAAATTCAGCCACAAGGAAGAAAGACATCTTACCACACACCCTACACAGCAGGCACAAAGCCCCTCGTCGTGTTCCCTTTAAAGACTCAGGCAAATCTGATCAGGAACTGACATTTGCAGTACAGTTTTACATTTACAAAAAGGCGTTAACTGTCCTCTGAGAGAAGAAAAAAATCTTCACATTTGACGGAAAGTTATGTGAAAGTTACAGTATGAGCTCACTTTGAGGATACCATAAGTGGCATAGAGGAATTACCTGAGTAAAAACATTTATTTCACTTATTAATAGTATCTGATATCCAGTTTTATAGTATTTCTTATGTTTCCCATTGTCATAGGTTATATATATATATATATATTTTTTTTTTAATTTATTTTGAGACAGGGTCTTGTTCTGTTGCCCAGGCTGGAGTGCAGTGGTGAGATCACAGCTCACTGCAGCCTCCAACTCCTAGGCTTAAGCAATCCTCCCACCTCAGCCTCCCAAGTAGCTGAGACCACAGGCATGTGCCACCACACCCTGCTAATTTTCTTCATTTTTTTGTACAGACAGAGTCTCACTATATTGCCCATGTTGGTTATATTTTTAAATGTTTCCTTGCCTACAGCTAATATCTACATAGTACGTTCGATTGACAAGAAAAAAAAAAAAAACTAGTTGGAAAGTATCAGATAGGCTGCTAATACAGAAATCTCATATTTGCATATAGTTCCCCAGACCAAGCAACCCCTCTGCAGAACCTAATGTTGTATAGAAACTCTTTTTAAAGAAAGAGTATATATTTTTATTTTCTTCATTTACATATATACATACACACATAAAAAGACAGACACACTTATGAGTGTGAGTGTGACAAGCAAGAAGGGATTCTGGAAGGATGCAGAAGATGGGAAAGGTAGTACCAGAAGTGGAGCCCTGCTACCACCTGAATGCTGACAATAACATTTCACGCAAAACCAAAATGGATGGAGGCTTTAAAAATTGAAATTAACTTGTCTGGCAACTAGTGCATTGAAATGGAGGTTGAAAGACTGGGGAGACCTTTTCCACTCAGCCCTTGATTTGCTGTGGGGCCTCCATCAAGTTGTGCTATGCCTCTGTTATAACATCTGCAAAATGGAGATAACACTTCCTGCTACCTACCTCAGAGAGCTGTTAGAAGATTAGATACCAAAAAAGAAAACCCTCAAAGCCCTTTGAGTTTCTCATAAATATAAGACATGCAATGTAATAAAACACCCGTACTCTCCACAAAAGCCCTGAGAGACTCACGGCTATAGAAATAGGAAACAGACGCCAGCTGTACAGCATGGATGCATTCACAATCAGAGAGGCTGGCTGCAGATTCCAGTGACAAGGCGGGGAAAATAACTCTGACATTCACATGTGCTCAGACAAAACACCCAGGAAAAGGGAGGAAAACAGTATTGTTTCAGTAGAGCACCAGTAAGTGAAAAGAAGCAATCTTCACAGATAACATTCCTAATTCTTGCTTAAAAGTCTGGATCTACGAGAAGACAATCAAGTGACAACATTACACTGGTAGCCTGCAAGGTTTAGAAAAATCTCATATTAAAGTAAATTGGGCCAAGTAGAGTGGCTCATGCCTGTAATCCCAGCACTTTGGGAAGCTGAGGTGGGAGGACCGCTTGAGCCCAGTTTGAGACCAGCCTGGGCAACACAAGGATACCCCTGTCTCTACATACAATAACAATTTTAAAAATTAGCCAGGCATGGTGGCACACACCTGTGGTGCCAGCTACTTGGGAGGCCGAGGTGGGAGGATTGCTTGAGTCCAGGAGGTCAAGCCTGCAGTGAGCTGTGATCAAGCCACTGCACTCCAGCCTGGATGACAGAGCAAGCCTCTGTCTCAAGAATAAAATAAAATAAGTAAATTGGCTCTCTAGAGGGGTAAGGGTAATAACCCCCACACCGAACAAAATTTAAAGAAGAGAATGCATAAATTACAGTATTTTTAATTAATTTATACTGGAAACAAAAGCCACGCTTGACTGTACATAGCCATCTAAGGAAAATAATTACTCCTGGGTCCATAAGGAAATTGGGAGAAAAGTATTAAATGTTCATCTATTCTAAGATATTCTGAATTATGAAAAGTTTAAAATTCCAACTAATCAATTAATTAAAAATATTATTATATCAAGGATGTATTGTGAGTTACATGTCAGGTTAAAATTAAAAAGATGAATAATATCCTTTTCCTGGTTCTCATGAACCTCAAAGTCCAGCAAAGAGAGACAGAGACAAAAAAAGTATAACACAATGTGGGAAGGGTTTGAGTCAAGTATAAACGGAGGGCTAAGGAAGAACAGAGGGAAGATGTAATTGATTCTGTATGGAAAAGAGGAGGGGGAGGGGCTTAGGAAAGTCTCAGAGAATTTGACACTTAAACAAGACCTTGCAAAATGTACAATATTTCACCCAATATAGAGCAAGGGTAAGGGGCATTTTAGATAAATAAATGGCAGCCCACATCTCAAGGCATGTCTAGGTATGTCCAAGTTAAGTGTCACACAATGCAGACAGCCTGGAAGGGCCTAGATTGCAAGGTCTTTGTGAGGAAGGGGGCATCACAGGATGAGATTTTTGAAAAGAGACTTGGTATTTTCTACAACTCAATAAAAGAGGAGGCAAGTGTACAGGAAGAGAAGCAGCAGGAACAGGAGGTAGCCCTGGCCCCTGGGCCTGAGACAGACCTTGGGGAAACTGACAGCATTGCTAAGGCCAGTTCTGTAGGTAGAGGTGAGGAAGACAAAGAGGCAGAGAAGCAGGAAGGCATAGTGCACTGAACCATGGCTCAGAAATGGTCAAGAGTGGGACTTCCAGGAGAAGTAGCAGGCCCAACCTAGGTGGACAGTGTAGTACACAGAATAATGGCCACCAATATATCAGGTCCTAATCTCTGGGACCTGTAAATGTTATCTTCTATGCAAAGACTTTGCAGATGGGATAGAATTAAAGATCTTGAGATGGGGGGATTATTTGAATTATCAAGTTGGGCCTTAAATGTCATTACATGTATGCTTCTAAGAGGAAGGCAGAGGCAGATTTGACTACAGATGGAAGACAGGAAGGCAATGTGGCCATGGAGGGGGCAGATAATGGAGTGATGAGGCCACAAGCCAAGGGATGTCAGCAGTTTCCAGGAGCTGGAAGAGACAAGGCACAGATTCTTCCCCAGAGCCTCTGGCAGGAGCTCAGTCCTGTCAAAACCTAAATGTCTGTTGTTTTAAGGCACCAAGTTTGTGGTAATTTGCTACAGCAGCCAGAGGAAATTAATACACACAGTGAACAAAGAGTCACCCCCAGCTGTTCTTGGGTGCCACCATCACCAGTCTTGATAAGAATCATTCAGGCCAGGGGCAGTGACTCACACCTATAATCCCAGCACTTTGGGAGGCCAAGGTGGGACGGTAGCATGAGGCCAGGAGTTCGAGACCACCCTGGGCAACAAAGCGAGACCTCATCTCAACAAAAAATAAGAATTAGCCAGGTATGGTGGTGCACACCTGTAGTCCCAGCTACTTAGGAGGCTGAGGGAGGACTGCTGGAGCCCAGGAGTTCCAGACTGCAGTGAGCTATGACTGTACCACTCTGCTCCAGCCTGGGCAACACAGCAAGACCCCATCTTAAAAAAAAAAAAAAAGAAGAATTCAGATGGAAGGCACTCCAACTGTCAAGAAGAAATTGAAGTCTAAGCTGCCACCTTAGAGGAAGACAAGATTATTAACCTGAGTAACTAGTCAAAATTTAGGGTTAGGGTATAATCCTAGACTAGGTTAATACAAGGTGGCTGGAAGAACTATAAATAGAAGCCACCAAATGATGACATGTCAGGGAAGGAAAGTGGGTCTGAATAGTAGTGGGAACAACAGGAAAGACACAGCAACCCAGAGGTCATTACTGGGCCACCAAATTTCTGGTAGGATAGTCATTTTAATTTTAAGTGCCCATTGGGTAAGGGAAGAGATGAGGGGAGAATGGAAAACGTTTACATGTACCCTGTCTCAATCAGCACTGATTCAGGAACTTGACCAGAACTAGATCACCAAATCAAAGACATCAGGAAATACAGGTGTGGGAAGATTATGGCAAAGAGATAGATGGGGCATGAAATGCTGAAAATCTTGAAATATGCTCTTTGGTCAACAACAAAAATCACGTAAGGAGATCCACTTGAGAAGGGTGGGAGCAGTAAGGACTGTCCATGGTAGACTAGATAGCCCAGTAAGGTGACTGAACCACCCAGGGCTGGAGATGGTCAGGGCCAAATAGGAGAATGGAGAAATGGAGGTGAATTAGAGAAATATTTGGAAGGCATGGCAAACTGCTTGAATAGGGAATGAGTGACTGGGGAGCAGGGGACAGCAGAGAAATGAGAACAACGATCTTTGAAGCACAAAACTCAAAGGAAAAAGTGTTAAAACAGAGAGAATGAGTTTGTCTCTGGCTCTGTTGAGTTTCATGTGTGGGTGGGTCATGCCAGGAGTGACAGGTAGAGAGCACTGGGATCTGAAACCAGAAGCATGTCGTAAATGTTTGAACGTTTGAAAAAGTTATCTGCACTGTACTCTTTCATCTTTTTTCTGATTCATCACTACGAAAGGACCCAATGAAGGTTCCTAAAATTTTGATATCCTAAAAACAAAATGTTTGAGCTACACTCATATTACCTACTTACAAGAAAAACCTCATATCTCCAGCACTTTAAAGTAAATGCATTAAAAATTTTCTAAGAGGGAGAAAAAATTCTTACCATTAGCCACTTCCTTCTTCTGTTTGTTTTGAGGACATCTAGTGAAATAGACAATGGAGAACAGCCATCCATGGGTCGGGGGGAATTGAGAAGGATGTTCAGTAGTAACCCAGGGATGACTTGGTAATGGAAAAGAAGGCACACATTTTAAATCTGCAGAGGACATCAAATTAGATGTGGTTGAGCAATAAACTCAGATCCTATAAAGAGGAAAAAAGGACCAATATGTTCACTGATATGAACTATCTGTGTAAAAAGGATAAGGAACAAAAAATTAATGAAGATACAGGTTTATCTGGGGAAAAAAATGTATGTTAATCAGATGTGAAAATGACTCATTTTCGCTTACAGCTATAGATTCTATATCCCCCTTTACCAAAGAGCTTAGGTGTAGAGTGGTGCCCTATTGGAGAATGCAGGCATCTCCCCGCTCTCACCTGCAATTTTTCATGGCTGATACTAGCTGAAACATGGAAATGGCTTAGAGGGAGCAGCTTGTGACATTCTGGATTAGATAGTTGGTATGCATGACAATGTGGGAAGGCAGCACAGTGTAATTCAAAGATGCAAAGGATGATGATACAATCCCCATCCTTAAGCAATTGTGTGTGTTAAGATAAATAAGGTTCTTGGCCCAATAACAAAGACCATGGCAATGCAGAGATGACCAAAAAACAGCACCTCTATCTTAGTCAGCTGTTACATTTAAAAACAAATATATTCACAATAGGAAATAAAAGACCTAGAAAAATATGTAAATAAACAAGTAAACATAGCGCAAATAAAAGTCTTATTTTTTATGACCTATTATTGGAAACACATTTTGGTTGTCTCCAATTAAACTTTGAAGCTCATGAGAAGTCCTGACCACATACTGCTATTCTGGAATAGAGGACAGCATCATCAAAAGCCCCAAATGTGCCCAGCAATTAATGACACTGCCTTAGGTTTGCACAGTCCTTCTATGAATGCTGCCTCATATGCCATCTCATTGGATCCCAAGTAGGGCAGCGTATGTGTTGACTTCCCCAAGTTTTGGGAGAGGATTACTCCACATTCTCTTATTTAGTACCTACTATGGTATACAAATCATACTGAGGGACATAGAAAGCTAATATTAATAATACCTGCCCTTAGGGAGTTATCAAAACGGACAGGTAACACGTGTTCGCACAAGGCAAGAAATGAGAGATAAAGAAAGTACAAGTTCTGAGTCTCCTAGTGAAGAGGTATAGATGAAGGAGAACAGGAAGACTTGAGCTGAAGCTTGAAGGATGGCAGAGAGATACCTGAGTGGAAATAGAGTGAAGGAGATTCTAAAGCATTCAAATAAAGGAAGAATAGGCCTGGTGTGATGGTGGCTTTGACACTAAACACAAAAAGGAAATTCCTGCTGCAGAGTAGAAGATGCTGAGAACAAATTAGGAGCAGGGCCAAATGAAGACAAACTGATGGAGGAATCTGGGCTTTACTCAGAACCACTGTAAGTTTTGAATCAGGAGTGAAAGATAAAATACAGGCTTTAGAAGGTTAGTCAGAAACCTACCAAGGGAAGATGGGACTAAATAACCATATCACAGAGACTGGTTAGGAGGCTGTTATGCTAACATAGGCATGAAGCCAGGAGTTCTTGACCAGGGAGATCGTTGGGAGAAAGAGTGCTGATGAACAATTTAAAAGGTTTCAGTGACTGTGGGGACAAGGCGGATAAAGGAGAGGAAAAAGTGAAGAATAGCTAGGGATTACACCTCAGCAAGCAGAAGAATAAGAATCTCACCAATGAGCCATTGGGGAGGAAGGAGGAAGAACCAGTTTGGGGATTCTCTTTTGAAGCCACCTCAATTTGAGGTGAGGATGATTATAACCCAGATGAGATACCTTCTGGAGGGGTCAGAGTAAATGTGAGCAGTCCAGACTGAAGATGGATTAGAAGTCATTATGGATGGGAGTTGAAGTCATATAGGTTTAGAGAAACTATTTAGAGAAAGAATTCAGGGGCTAAGGGCTGAGAAGATTGTGGAATTTCTCAAACACACATCACAGCTTTTGATTTTAGTGGCAAACCATCAGGAAAAATTCTAAACTGAAGAACTTGGAAATACTTCAGAGACGAGATTGGACTCATACGGGGGCCGTAGTTCTCAAAACATTCCAAAGACCAACATCTAACAAGCAAAAGTCATCCTAAAATATCAAACTGCCAATTTCATGGTCAGTAATGACATTAAATAGAGTTCTGTGGAATTTGACTCTATAAATAAATTATGGTTCACCAATAACCTGATTTTAATCACTTAACACTATGACAAAAAAAAATCCAGTGTCACCAACATGTACGTAGGGTCTGATATTTTTAGCTCTCCACTGACAACCATAAAAAAAAACACTGACATACACGTGTATGGTTTCCTAGAACCCTAAACACTATAAGCTTCTATGTCAAAGAGCCACTCAAGGTTCTGAGTAAACCAGATATTCTCTTGAGTTGTTTTCAAGCTTCTGGTAGAGAACACGAAGCTAGAAGGTTTCCAAGGCTGCATGAACAGACAGAGTGTTCAGGAGCTTGGCATTGACTCGGGGGAGGGGAGGAATAACATGGCTTCTGCATACATATGAAAACATGTAACAGTCAAATCCTATCTTCCAGTTAAAGATGTTCCAGTGAACATATTAGAAACAAAGATTTATACCTCCCTTCTGCCTCATTTTCTCTCCCTCCTCCAAAAACCCAACAAAAGTGAGAAGCCACTTTTTCAAACAATACAATCTAAAAACAATAGCTAACATTTATTTGTTACTAATTTATTTAGCAACGATAGCTAACATTTATTTAATACTTATTATGTACCTGGCACTGTTCTAAGCTCTTCACAAAGAACTTATGCAGCAGGTACTATTATTATTCACTGCATTTTACTTAAGGAGAAACCACGGCACAGAGAGACAAAGTCACCTAAGGTTGCAGCCTTAGTGTACAGTGGAGCCAGGACCAGAATCCAAGCAGCCTGATTCCAGTGTCTCACACTCAATTCCCCTTCTAGCTATACTATTTCTCAGGCCCGTGCTCCAACATGTCACCTGTTAAAAAAAAAAAAAAAAAAAAAGTAAACTATTGTTTAAAGACAGTAAACACTGTCAATGACATAAGTGTTTTTGATTATTTCAAAAATCTCCAAGAGGACCAGACACAAACAAGTCCAAAGAGAGTAGCAACACGCATATACACAGAAAACTTTCTGAGGATAGTTTAAACAAAAGAGATTCCACTTGGCTATGAAGAAACCTTTCAACATTTTAGGGTGACCAAAAGAAAACCGAAATGAGCTGTATTAAAAAAAAGGTGGAAGCATCTGCTCCTGAACACACTTTTCTTTTTAAGCGATTCTCCTGCAAGACTCATGTTTATCTATCTTAGAATTTGAACCAAATACAGATTTGCTTTTATTATGATCACTTCAGGATTTTGTACTTACTATCCTAATTGTTCTCTCATTTTCTGTAATTTTAGTCTAAATCTGGGTTAAAAAGAATTACACAGGGATTTGGCACTTAATCCTTGGTAAGCATGACAACTTTCATTAAAAACTTATGTTTCAGCTGAGTGCGGTGGCTCACACCTGTAATCCGAGAACTTTGGGAGGCCGAGGCAGAAGGATAGCTTAAGCCCAGGAGTTTGAGACCACGCTGGGTAACAAGGGGAGACTCCATCTCCACAATAAATAAATTAACCAGGCATGGTGGTGTGTGCCTGTAGCTCCAACTACCCAAGAGGCTGGGGTAGGAGGATTGCTTGAGCCCAAGAGACCAAGGCTACAGTGAGCCAGGATTGCATCAATGTACTCCAGGCTGAGTGACAGAACGAGAGCCTGCCTGTCTGTCTGTCTCTCTCTCACACACACACACACACACACACACAAATACACGACCCTGACGTTCAACCTGTCTTTGCGAAGAACAGATTTTAATTGAAGACCTTCGTAACTAAGAATCCAGTTAATTGTATTATTGATTCTCCTAATATTTCTCTAGATCCAGTGTTCTTATTTGTCTAATTTGATCTATAAGCTGTCATATTTATTTGCCACCTTATTTCAAAACGTAGAGTTAAAGAAAATGCTCCTAAACATAGCTATTGAAAGGCAAAGAAAAAAGCAACCAAGGATTTTTTGAAGAAATGATACTTTCCACGCGATTCTCATTCAAATATGGGTAGAGGAAGATACAATTTTTGGAGTCAATCTCCCACGATCCTGTGATGATCCAGAGGCTGACAACACAGAACACAAATACCAGGTCCGTCCAAAGGGTTCTACCAGGCCAAATTGTCAGACTGGGGTTTTAGGAGCAGAGTGCTAGAAACAGCAATAAAACCTTTATCAACAGCTGCTGGAGGGGCTGAACCTCACCTCAACCCAACCATGTGTGTATTGCTACAATAGGTCCTAGTGAATCCTTCCTTCAATGCCACGATGGTGTGGAGAGCGTTGCATGAAATGGGTGGCCACACTGCTCTCTCCCCAGCCAAACACCTCTAACAGTGCTAATGCCCAAAAGCAATTACCATCCAGGTGGGGCAGCATCTTAACATAGTCAGATACCTAAGATGAACATGCAAAAAAAAAATTTTTTTTTTTTTCTAAGGGAGAGTCATGTTCTGCCACCAGGCTGGAGTGCAATGGTGCAATCTTGGCTCACTGCAACCCCCAACTCCTGGGTTCAAGTGATTCTCCTGCCTCAGCCTTGCAAATAGCTGGGATTACAGGCACGCACCACCACGCCCAGCTAATTTTTGTATTTTTAGTAGAGACAGGGTTTCACCATGTTGGCCAGGATGGTCTCAATCTTCTGACCTCGTGATCCGGCCACCTCAGCCTCCCGAAGTGCTGGGATTATAAGCGTGAGCCACCGCGCCTGGCCACTGCAAAGAGACTTTCAAACTCAGCGTCAATGAGCACAACAGGAGCCAGAAGCTCAGCATTCAAAACAACAACAAAACAAACTTTGAAATTAGTTCCCATCAGTAGCTTTAGGAAGACAAGAAATTTTAGGACTTCTCTGTACTTTTAAAATCTTAGCTACTTAGATCAGCAGACCCAAACTTTTTGGCACCAGGGACCTCATGAAAGACAATTCTTCCACGGATGGCGGTGGGGGTCAGGGGGTGCTTTTGGAATGAAACTGTTCCACATCAGATCATCAGGCGTTAGTTAGATTATCATAAGGAGCGCGCAACCTAGATCCCTGGCATGTGCAGTTCACAATAGGGTTGGTGCTCTATGAGAAACTAATGCCGCCTTTGATCAGACAGGAGGCGGAGTTCAGGGAGTAATGCTCGCCCACCCCTCATCCCCTGCTGTGCGTCCCGGTTCCTAACAGGCCACAGACTGGTACCCGTCCACGGCCCAGGGGTTGGGGACCCCTGGCCTAGATCTATGCCTGCGGGAATAAAAAAAGTTGCAGGCAGATTTAAGCAACATAAAACTTTCCTTAAATCATACTTTCAGCCAGGCGCAGCGGCTCATGCCTGTAATTCCAGCACTTTGGGAGGCCGAGATGGGCGGATCATTTGAGGTCAGAAGTTCAAAACCAGCCTGGCCACCACGGTGAGACCCTGTCTCTACTTAAAATACAAAAATTAGCGGGACGTGGCGGTGGGCGCCTGTAATCCCAGCTACTTGGGAGGCTGAGGCAGGGGAATCGCTTGAGCTCAGGAGGCGGAGGCTGTGGTGAGCTGAGATCGCACCACTGCACTCCAGCCTGGGAGACTTCGTCTCAAAAAATAATAACAATAATAATCACACTTTCTTCTTATCATTCTCTTCTTCCGAAATGTTTCTTAATGCTTCATCCTACATGGAGCAATGGAAGCCAGTGCTTTTCAAACAGCATTACACAGAAAACTAGCATGCAGGGTAGCTGTTCGTGCGTATTCTGGGAAGCAGTCTGTGTTCAAAGTGTGAGAGACATGGCATGCTATGATTCTACCTCCTTGGGAATGCATAGTATGTATTAGCAAATTCAAGACTGTGAGAAGTCCATGTACACTTTGTGAACTATGATGTTGCCTACACTTATGTGATCACAGAATGCATTTTCACAAATCACTTCGTGGGTTAACTGGGCTGCAGAGAATACAGTTTAGGAAATGTTGCTCTACACCCCTGTGCTTACCATTCGAGACTTAACAATCTGACCCTGGCCGGCTGCGGTGGCTCACGCCTGTAATCCCAGCACTTTGGGAGGCCGAGGCGGGTGGATCAGGAGGTCAGGAGATCGAGACCATCCTGGCTAACATGGTGAAACCCTGTCTCTACTAAAAATACAAAAAAAAATTAGCTGGGCTTGGTGGCGGGCACCTGTAGTCCCAGCTACTCAGGAGGCTGGGGCAGGAGAATGGTGTGAATCCAGGAGGCAGAGCTTGCAGTGAGCCGAGATCGCACCACTGTACTCCAGCCTGGGCAACAGAGCAAGACTCCGTCTCAAAAACAAACAAACAAACACACACACAAAAAAACTGACCCCAGTTATCCTTAACCATATTCAACAACAAACATTCACGATTCTGATGTGTACTGCAGGTCTTATATACCATTTTTCCCTAGAGAAAACCTCTGCTGTGGTCAAGTTCATCTCCCTCCCATGTCCTAAACAGATATTGATTCCAACGTCCTGTTCACACACTCCCCATGCTAGAATTTCTACCTTCAATCATTTTGTTCAACTTAATCCTTCAACACTTGAGATAAAATCCCACCTCCTGTGAGACTCTTCCACATAATGCCATCTTTATTTCCCTGGAATAAGCCACCCCAAACACAATGGTACTTGCTTGGGATTCACCTGCCCCTCTAGTATTGTAAGTCCATATTTGCCATACGTATGTCTGGTCCCTCAGCTACCCAAGGACTGGCTTGAGAGCAGACTCTAAGCTCTTAGTTTCTTCCTACAATATCTAATACATGGTATTTTCCTCCAATACAGCAGATACTCCATACGTAAGTGCTGGTGGATTAGGAAACGCATGGTATTTCATATATCGCTTTCAACGTTAAATAACCGACAGACACTAGAATAACTCAAAACACTTAAGAAGTAAGCAGTTTTTTGTTTTTTTTTTTTGTTTTTTTTTCTGAGATGGAGTTTCGCTCTTGTTGCCCAGGCTGGAGTGCAATGGCGCGATCTCGGCTCACCACAACCTCCACATCCCGGGTTCAAGCGATTCTCCTGCCTCAGTCTCCCGAGTAGCTGGGATTACAGGTGCCCGCCACCACGCCCAGCTAATTTTTTTGTATTTTTAGATGAAATGAGATTTCACCATGTTGGCCAGGCTGGTCTCGAATTCCAGCCTCAGGGGATCTGCCCACCTCAGCCTCCCAAAGTGCTGGGATTACAGGTGTGAGCCACCACACCCAGCCGGAACATTTTTATTCTCTGGAAAATAGTGTGGTCTGGTGTAAAAAGCATCTAAAGAATACAATTAACTTAGATCTCTAAATTGAAATCTCAAAAATCCCTTGAGAATGACTTAATGTACATGGATATAGTAGGCAACATGCTCAGACCTTTAAAAAAGCATTGGAAGTTCCACACCATCTGCAAGCACAGGGTTCATTCCTTACTGACTACTCTGTATGTCAGACAACATACATTCAGATATATTTATGTATTAAATATTATGTAATAGTTTACACACTAGGCTTATTTTATTCCCTCTCCAGGATATCCACATGGACCTCTGCCTTTTAGAAAGCCTCAGATGACACTTGCCTACAAGAAAGCAACTACATGGCACATCCATCTTTATGGAGGAAATAAGTTCATACCTAGAAGTATCTGATATTGGCAAAATCAAACCAAAAACGACTACAGATGTCTAAAGATGCACAGTATTCAACACACAATTCCAGACTTCAAAGTAAGTGGATGATATACCTGGATAGAATACAAAACATATTTGCTAGTATGACACATGAAAAACTGTTCAGCTAGGATAGCTAGCACAATCGTCAAGTTTTAGGTTTTTCAGATGAAAAGAACAGCCAATATACCATTAATATATAATGGCTGAAATACTATAAAAGCGGAGCATTATGTCCATAATCAGAATGACTGTTCTGTGGCATAGATTCAGGAGCATTTTCACACATGTCCTTCTGAAGCAGGAAAGAGGACTGATGAAAAGTCCTGGAGCGGCCGGGCGCGGTGGCTCACGCCTGTAATCCCAGCACTTTGGGAGGCCGAGGCGGGCAGATCACGAGGTCAGGAGATCGAGACCATCCTGGCTAACATGGTGAAACCCCATCTCTACTAAAAATACAAAAAATTAGCCGGGCGAGGTGGCGGGCCCCTGTAGTCCCAGCTACGCAGGAGGCTGAGACAGGAGAATGGCGTGAACCCCGGGGGGGCGGAGCCTGCAGTGAGCCGAGATCGCGCCACTGCACTCCAGCATGGGTGAAAGAGCGAGACTCCTTCTCAAAAAAAAAAAGAAAGAAAGAAAGAAAGAAAAGAAAAGGAAATGAAAAGTCCAGCAGCAAGTTGTCCAGGTTCAAATCCTGATTCCATTTCTTACGAGGCACATGACTTGGGGCACATTTCTTCTCTGAGCTTCACTCAGTTTCCTCGTCTAACAAATGGGGACAAAGTGGTATTGACTCCATTGTGTTGCTGTGAAGTTTCAATGAGAGGATGCTCATCAAGCAATTTGAACATCGCTTAGCACACAGAAAGCACTGGATACACGTTAACTTTATTACATTCCTGTGACTTAAGTACAACACAGATCCTAACACTGGCTGCAAATAGTAACTAGTACACAGACCTCCATCAGGCTCTCTTTAACGTTACTGTGTGCTGTTGTGTGGATTTCTCATTGCGAGAACAGAAAATGTTGCTGGGAGAGGTCATTACCAACAAATACCAGCAGGCCCTACATCCTGCTTATTTCCTGTAAAGGAGGTAAAATGACAACTTTAGGCAAGGGATCATCCTCTCTGGGAAATCCAGTAGGCAATCTAAATGACGATTCTGCTACCAGCATATCTGTGGAAGTTGTGAGTGGGTGTAACGTGGTCATTCGTGGGCATGTATTTACATTTTACCTGCATGTGATTTTAGCACTGTACACAATATGAAAAAATCATTCAATGCAGAATGACTTGTTCACGTTCAGGACTTTGAAAATGAAAAACATCAATGTTTTCTGCTCTTTTCTGGATCAAAGGAAAAAGTAGCACAAGGAAAATCTAGGTTTTAATCATTCTTTCATTTCCTTTAACACGTTAATGAATGCTTTATGGAAAAAGGGGGGAGCATGCATTTCTATCCAATTATAATTAAAAAAACTCTTCAAATAACAAGACATTTGGAAGTTCTTTTCATTATCAAATAACTGTAAATTAGTTTATCAAAGTCTTAAAAGGTGTCGCTTAGGGAAAGATCTGAAACTCCAACCTACTTGCTAACATTTCTGATTATTATTTGTTCTTTCTTTCCAGTCTCTGTTTCTTAGTTTTTTCTTATACCTCACATGCACAACTCTTTCTGTTTTTACTTTTGGATCTCATACTTCTTTCATGTCTTCTAAGATACCTTTTCTTTTTACCTTTTTATTAAGCTGACTAAATTTCATGGTGGCTAATTTAGCACATGAATTTTCAGCATCATTACTTACTAAAAGTCAAGTCTCTCCAGCCTGGCCAACATGGTGAAACTCCGTCTCTACTAAAAATACAAAAATTAGGCAGGCATGGTGGCGTGCACCTGTAATCCCAGCTACTCGGGAGGCTGAGGCAGGAGAATCGCTTGAACCCGGAAGGCAGAGGTTGCAGTGAGCTGAGATCGCTCCACTGCACTAGAGCCTGGGTGACTGAGCGAGACTCTGTCTCAAAAAAAGAAAAAAAAAGTCAAGTCTCATTTTCCCTCTTACTTCCCCCCACTCTGCTCCTCTTGTCCTTTGAGAAGGATTGGTTTTTGGTGTCTGATAACTCTATAAAGTGGAAGTGACAGAGTGTAAACTGCAAACTACCTCCAGCTTCAAAGCAGCTTGCCATCCATGAGAAGCAGCAGTCAATGCCATCCATGAGAAACTGGTCTCCTTCTCTGAAGATGGAAAGACCAGATTCCCACACATTGCAGTATTCCCTGCCACAGGGTATAGAAACTAAATGGATTAAATGGTAAATAGATAAAATGAAAACAGTTTTGTATTATAGCATATATTGAAAAGTCATGATACATATATATAAAATATATAGCAAATATTTGTCATCTATGTAAAGATACATGTAATAAAATATATTTGTACACATATATAGAAACAAGTAATTTTACATCTTCTCTAATGAAATCTAGTGATGATTCTATTATTTATTTAAGAAAATGAGATTCTGAGATTTTATTGTGGTCTGATGAACACGATAAAAATGCCTGAATTTTGCAGGATAAACATTTGCCCGGTGGAGCAGGTCCTGGAATAACATCATCATGTTCAACATTGTTTTGTTATAATGATGACAAGAAAAAAAAAAATCAGTTCCTAGATGGGGGCCACTGTCTGGGTGGAGTCTGTATGTTCTCCTCACGCCTATGGTAGGTTTTCTCCAAATAGTCAGGCTTCCTCCCACATCCCAGAGCTGTGCACATCAGATGAATTGGCGTGTCTGCATTGTTCCTATGTTGTGGGTGGGTGCGGGTGTGTGTGAGCGCAATCTGTGACTGGATGGCGGCCTGTCCAGAGATGGTGCCCGCCCTGAGCTGCCTGCCGGATGAGGTTCCTGGCCACCTGTGACCCTGAACTGAATTATCTTGTTTTTAATAATCTTTAAGTCTATGTATAGCTCACATTTATTTCAAAGTTTAACATCAGAAGTGTTTTGGGTCTTAGTTTATATGTTTGGTGATGCTTCTGTGACCAAAATATGCCATATCCATTAGCCTATGGTAAAACTGGTTTTGTTATATATAGTCGCACTTAAAGTCTGAGTTTACAAGCAACTATTACCAATGTTCGGTGAAGACTGACAACTGTCTACTAACGTTTCCAAGGGCCCACAAATCATAACACCCCATGCTTTAGTTCATGCTGTCATTATTTCCATGTAGTAATGTTTCATTGAGATAATCACCAATATGTTAACTTTCCAACCTATGTTCACTTTCAAAAGATTTTAGCATTTTTATTCAGATTTAGGGAGGGTTATACTTCTATTAACCTAAAATCTCTTAACAACAGATTTCAAGATCATTTAGCTCAAGTTCCTTTCCTGCTCTGTCAACCGCAGAAGAAACTAGGGGATACAACTCCCTTTCCCTGAATTTCATATAAAACTGGTTCCTCTTTGAATCCATCTAAAAGTAGGATTTGTGAATGAAGAACTATAAAGGATACAAAAAACAGTTTTATCTCAGTACCATTTAAGCACACAAACTCAGCATTAGCATGAGGCGCCACCAAAATATACAAGGCAGGAGGGTCGGCTCTCTGACTACCTGCCTGGCCCCCCCACCTCCCCGTCTAACTGTTGTTCACTCCATTTGCTTTTTGTGCAAGTGACAGACCAACCAATGGCTAAATAAAAAGGGTCTGACACCATTTTACCTTGATTTGTAGAGGTCACTGACCCCAATTTTCATAATGAATCGCTTTAGAAATGCATTTTTTTAAGTAATCCAGAAGAGAGATGTCAGGTTTACCTTCAATTATTTAATAACCTACCAAGATAGCCAGCTACAGGCCAAATTGTGAAGTCAGTTAAATTTTGGGAGGGCTTTCTGAAATCCTTTTCTAGCTCCCCTTTATTCATTCCAGCCACCTATAAAATAACCATCCTTTTCATTCTCAAGCATCCATCGCTCTCATCCTGACCTCTTCCGCCTTTCCCATCCCTTCCCAGGATCCCTCCTTGCAGCACTCACCCAGGCCTGGCAGGCTCTGGTACACACCCGACCATCATTCTTAAACCTAAGTGGTCTATAAAAGTTTACTCCCACTATTGACTTAAATTATTGTATTATGTTTTCAAAATTTGTACAAACACAACTAGGAGTTAACTCCTTAGGCTTGTAACTCCTAGGCAACTACAAAACCGAAATAAATATATAAGAAAAATTCAAGAAAAGTTATAAAACCAACACAATTTAACAATATTCATGGAATGTGGCAGGAGAGGTTTTGCTACAACTAATGGGTCACTTGCAGTGTGATAATGGCACTGAGACTACAGCCAAGGTTCTTATGAGCTGGGAGTGTTTTCCTTACTCTAGGCAGCAGGACAGCTCAATTCTCTTGCCACTCTTTCTATTAGACATAGCAAAAAATGATGTCATCCAGCCTAATCTTGGTGGAAATACATCATTTACGAGTCAGCCATTAGCCAGACACAAAGATTTAGGGGCAGACACAAATATAAACACAGGTGCTGAAGTTTCACGGGATGACCTTGTTATGAAATTATCATTCAGATGATTCAGAATGTGTTGATATCAGTTTATTATTGTTATCAAAATAAAAACACAAAGTTAAGATGCTCTAGCAGATAAGTGAAATCCCTAGGAGTAGATGCCCTGCAATGAGGACTACAGAGCCCCAATAATGGATACCTCTCCAAAAACACTCCTCCCTCCTCTACTCAGTCTAAGCTACCATATGCCAAAGCAATCGAATGCATCAACCCTTCACAGGCAGATGCCATGTCTTACCTTCCAAAAATATTCATCATTTAAAAGGAAATTCTTGGAAAAGGCCACAGTGTCTTTAATCCAAAGAGCAAATTTCTAAATGCAGAATTCCAGGCACTATAGTGGACTGGAGAGAGAGGGAGGAGAAGAGATAAAGAGGGAGAGTGGGAGAGCTAAACTGGGGAAGGAAGGGAAGAAGCAGCAGAAACAGAATGAGATAGATTTAGGGACAGAGAATTTTAAGAGAAATTGCTTAATTCTCATTGCTCAATAATAACAGGGCGCTCAGGTACACTTTTCATCCCTCATTCAATAGCAATGTGCTATTAATGACATTCTCGCAGCAAATAATTTATGTACGCCTGAAGTTAGTATACCCGTACATATATGTATACACACACACACACACACACACACACACACACACACAAACCTGCACAGCCTGTGTGCCATTTAGGTCCATAAAGTTAGGTCTCCATAGCTCAAAACCACCAAACCCTCCCTTCTCTTTCTTTTCTACCTTCTCCTGGAAAAAGCACAGATGTGATCCTAAAGGCAAAAGTAGCTCTGCAATGACAAATTCGTCTCTCACTATCTGTTGCTGCTGCTGCCCAATCCCAAAAGGCAGAGAACCGTGTTGGAGCTGGAGGCAGAACAGAGATGTGTCTGTCCCTAAGAGGGTGCTCACAATCTCACTCTAAACTGTTTGAACCTCAGGCCTGTGGAAACAGCTATATTCTCTACAAATTTAACTCACCACCTTTTTCCCAAGGTCTACTACATGAGATTCATTTTAGAGCCTATTCCTCTTAAGAAAATGAAACTGCAATGAAATAAGCATAAGAAACACAGTACTAGTAATAATCACAGCTAACACGTATTATGCCAGGCACACACTATAGGGACTTTACAGAGGTTTTTCTCATTTAACCTCCCAACTAGGAGGTATAAAATCACTGCAAGTGATAGTACTGTCTGTCGCATTTTAAATATTTACACATAGCTACTCCCATAGTTTAAACATTAAAACTGGAGTCCTGAAAAATGTCATTAACATGCTCTGACACAAAAGGGCAACTTTTAGGCTCAGTATGACATTATCCATTTATTATTCATTTGCAATTGACTTATAGTGAATAGATACAAAAATGTTTATGACGTGTAAAGATAAAGAACTTTTTAAAATATGAATACTGTATTAGTCTACTAAGGCTGCCATAACAAAAGACCATGGACTGCAGGACTTAAACAACAGAAATTGTCCCACAGCTCTGGAGGCTGGAAGTCCAAGATCACAGTGCCAGCAGGGTGAGTTTCTCCTGAAGTCTTTCTCCTTGTCCTGTAGACGGCCACCCTCTTACTGCCTCTTCATGTGGTGGTCCTCCTGGGCACAAGCATCCCTGATGTCTTTTCTTCATCTTACGAAGATGAGCCGATTAGATGAGGGCTTACCCCAATGGCCTCATTTTAATGTAATCACCT
Source organism: Hylobates moloch (assembly GCF_009828535.3). Lineage (NCBI taxonomy): Eukaryota > Metazoa > Chordata > Mammalia > Primates > Hylobatidae > Hylobates > Hylobates moloch. Next base: position 21,294,109 of record NW_026652295.1, on the reverse strand, counting down.
CTTTATAGGCCATATGTCTAATAATAGTCACATTCTGAGGTTCTGAGGGTTGAGACTTCAACATATAAATTAGAGAGGGATATAATTCGGCCTGTAATGGACACCAATATAATGCGTCAGCTAAAGAAATTGAACATTTGCAGCCCATCTGTGGGTTTCTCCCAAATCACATCACTTCCTTCCTCAGGGGCAACCACTCTTCTGATTTTTGTCTGGCATTTCTTGACAGTTTTACCAACTATGTTCGTATACATTCAAAATCTTACTTTTTAATTTCCTAACAGAACCATTTAAAGCAAATAAAATTCCCTCTAAGCAGTGTTTGGGCTGCATCTCTTCCAGATTTTGATATATTTGGGTATATATCATCATCATTGCAAAACCTATTGTGGCCGGGCGCGGTGGCTCACGCTTGTAATCCCAGCACTTTGGGAGGCCGAGGTGGGCGGATCACGAGGTCAGGAGATCAAGACTACGGTGAAACCCCGTCTCTACTAAAAATACAACAACAACAAAAAAAATTAGCCGGGTGTGGTGGCGGGTGCCTGTAGTCCCAGCTACTCGGAGAGGCTGAGGCAGGAGAATGGCATGAACCCGGGAGGTGGAGCTTGCAGTGAGCCGAGATCACGCCACTGCACTCCAGCCTGGGTGAGAGAGCAAGACTCCCTCTCAAAAAAAAAAAAAAAAAAACCTATTGTAAGCGTACTTCTGATTTCTTCTTTGACCTATGAGTTATTTAGAAGTGTGCTGTTTAATTTTCAAAGGTGGGGAATTTTCTTGATGGCTTTGTTATTAACTTCTAATTTAATTTCACTATGGCCAGAGCGAATACTTCGTGTGATCTCAATCCCTTTTAAATTATAGAAACCTGTTTAACAGCTCGGCATATTATCTTGCATTTTGAATTAAAATAATAAAGTAATCTACATTCACCACTGAGTTTATTCAAAATATCAAAGCTGGGCACTGTGGTGCAAACCTGTACTCCCAGATACTCAAGAAGCTGAGACAGAAGGATTGCTTGAGCCCAGGAGTCCAGCAGTTCAAGGCTGTAGTGCGCTATGATCACACCTGTGAATAGCCACTAAACTCCAGCCTAGAGAACATACTGACAATCTGTCTGTTATTTTAAAATTTAAAAAAGGCCAGGCGTGGTGGCTCACGCCTGTAATCCCAGCACTTTGGGAGGCCGAGGCGGGCAGATCACGAGGTCAGGAGATCCAGACCTTCCTGGCTAACACGGTGAAACCCTGTCTCTACTAAAAAGTAGAAAAAATTAGCCAGGCGTGGTGGCGGGCGCCTGTAGTCCCAGCTACTCGGGACGCTGAGGCAGGAGACCGGCATGAACCCAGGAGGCAGAGCTTGCAGTGAGCCGAGATCACGCCACTGCACTCCAGCCTGGGTGACAGAGCAAGACTCCATCTCAAAATAAATAAATAAATAAATAAATAATAATAAAAAAATAGAAATCAGGGCTGTGTGCAGCGGCTCATGCCTGTAATTCCAACACTTTGGGAGGCCAAGGTGGGCAGACTGCTTGAGCCCAGGAGTTCAAGACCAACCTGAGCAACATGGCAAAACCCTGACCCTACAAAAATTATAAAAATTGGCCAGGCGCGGTGGCTCACGCTTGTCATCCCAGCACTTTGGGAGGCCGAGGCGGGTGGATCACGAGGTCAGGAGATAGAGACCACAGTGAAACCTCATCTCTACTAAAAACACAAAAAATTAGCCGGGCTGGTGGCGGGCGCCTGTAGTCCCAGCTACTCCGAGAGGCTGAGGAAGGAGAATGGCGTGAACCTGGGAGGCGGAGCTTGCAGTGAGCCGAGATTGCGCCACTGCACTCCAGCCTGGGTGACAGAGCAAGACTCCGTCTCAAAAAAAAAAAAAAAAAAAAAAATTATAAAAATTAGCCAGGCACTGTGATGTATGCCTGTGGTCCCAGCTACTTGGCAGGCTGAGATGAGAGGATTGTTTGAGCCCAGGAGGTCAAGGCTGCAGTGAGCCATAACCACAACACTGCACTCCAGCCTGGGTGAGGGAGTGAGAACCTATCTCAAAAAGAGTAAAAATTAATTAAAAATAAAAAAATCAGTCACTTATAGAATTGCTAGAAGAATTTCTTTGGCCGGGCACAGTGGCTCACACCTGTAATCCCAGCACCTTGGGAGGCCGAGGCAAGTGAATCACCTGAGGTCAGAAGTTCGAGACCAGCATGGCCAATATGGTAAAACCCTGTCTCTACTAAAAATATCAAATTAGCCTGGCCTGGTGGCGCATGGCTGTAATCCCAGCTACTTGGGAGGCTGAGGCAGAAGAATCGCTTGAACCCAGGAGGCAGAGGTAGCATGAGCTGAGATCGTGCCACTGCACTCCAACCTGGGCAACAGGGTGAGACTCCACCTCAAAAAAAAAAAAAAAAAAAAAAAGAATTTATTTAATCAGGTAAAAGTTTGATTACTATTCATGGGGAAATAGACAAAGTATTTATTTTTAGGAACACCAGTATTGTTCTTTACCCAAAGTGTTGACTCAAAGAGGCTGAGAATAGTGTAATCATATAATCATACCTTAGAGTTTTACCATTTTTTAAACGTCCCATATCATTTCAAAACCAAATAGTAATCACTTGCTTTACTGTAGGAATCGAGTATTGGGAGATATCAAGAGACCAAGAAAGAAGTTTAAAACTTATGGCAAATTAAACTGGACTAGTATTTGATACTTCTTTAAGAAATATCGGCTGGGCGCAGTGGCTCACGCCTGTAATCCCAGTACTTTGGGAGGCCGAGGTGGGCAGGCCGAGGTGGGCAGATGACGAGGTCAGGAGATAGAGACCATCCTGGCTGACACAGTGAAACCCCGTCCCTACTGAAAATACAAAAAAATTAGCCAGGTGTGGTGGTGGGCACCTGTAGTCCCAGCTACTTGGGAGGCTGAGGCAGGAGAATGGCGTGAACCCAGGAGGCGGAGTTTGCAGTCAGCCAAGATCGCGCCACTGCACTCCAGCCTGGGCGACAGAGAGAGACTCCGTATCAAAAAAAAAAAAAAAAAAAAAAAAAAAGGAAATATCCAGGGTGGAGGGCGAGGGGAAGAAACAGAAACTTGGAGGACAGGTCAATAAGTGTGGCAAACCACCATGGTACACATACACCTATGTAACAAACCTGCACATTCTGCACGTGTGTCCCAGAACTTAAAGTAAAATTTAAAAAAAAAAAGAAATATCCAGAAAGATTATCCAGCCTCAAGGTTTATATTATAATGGCTATAAACAACAAAACATAAACCTATTTTCCAAAAGTTTCCAAATGTACTACAGAAGAAACAAACACACAAAACGACTTTGATATTTCCAAAAAGGATAACTTAAAATTAAAAAAAAAAGTTAATGAAAAAAACAAACACTCAATGCTTACTGCCTTAAGAAAAATCATTTAGTTAAGCACATTTTCCCTCAAGGCTATTTAAACACCAAGATTCAGAAGTAAACCTTATTTAGATGAGTTTCTAGTCAACGAATTGACCTACATAATCTAAGTTACATAAATCAAAAAGCCAGGCAATATCCTCGAAGGAAGGGGCTAAAAATGGTTTAAAGTTTTTCAGCCTAGGGATAAACATGAACTACAAGAGATATAAATTTTCCTGAACACTTTGTATCACACAGCTAAGCAGAGAGGATATTAATGTTTAATTTTTAAAGTTTTTAAAAATGAATTTCTGTAAGTATTATAAAAACAACAAGCTCTAATTTTGGCCATAATCATGGTAAGTGTTCACGTGTTAGCAATCAGCTTTCAAAATAAGACTTTATAGATGCAGATCTTGGGTTTATTACCCTCTGACAATGCACTGTTAGTAATACTCTGTGTGTAGAGCTGTTGGGCTCCTACTGGTGCAAACACGGCTTTGAACAGCCTGTGTTAATGAAAATTCTCCTTTCCAAAGATTCTTCTGGGTCACTATTACAAAAATCCTGTATTAGAGCCAGCAAACAGCCTCATGCACCAGATCTGAAACTGTACATTTTTCAGGCATTACATGAGATTTTCTTATACAGTTCCCTATTAAAATGGTTTAAATTCCAAACCAAGCCTTGGGAAACAGAGCTTATTACACTATCTTGAGCCTTTCTATAGCATCGGGCAATGGGATGCAAATGTCACAATGAAAAGACAAAAGTAGTGTTAAACTGTCACATTGAAACGGCAAATTTATCTTTACTATGGAATAGAGACAAAGCCCTTTGTTATCATGAACTGTGAAATATTCTTTTTTTTTTTTTTGAGACAGAGTCTTGCTCTGTTTCCCAGGCTGGAGTGCAATGGCGTGATCTCAGATCTGCAACCTCCACCTCTCAGGCTCAAGCAATTCTCCTGCCTCAGCTTTCTGAGTGGCTGGGATTACAGGTGCACACCACCACACCTGGCTAATTTTGTATTTTTCATAGAGACAGAGTTTCGCCATGTTGGCCAGGCTCCTCTCGAACTCCTGACCTCAACGGATCCACCTGCCTCGGCCTCTCAAAGTGCTGGGATTACAGGCGTGAGCCACCGTGCCTGGCCAACTGGGAAATATTCTTATGACAATTTTGATTTTACAAAATTAGCTTTTAGTCGTGGCCTGCAGGTATTTTCCTGTTGCTTTCTGGATTAACCCATCTTTTTAGTTAATTCCTGTCAAAATGACAAAGGAGAATTGACTTCTTTCAGTGAGGTATCCTTATCAATGGGAGAGTCTGTGTTGATGGATGGGGTGTTAAAGAAAAGGACCATTAATGGATTTGTAAAAAAAACAGATAAATAAAGCAAAATCTCTACTTATGACCACCAATTGATAAAAGCAGCTCTTTTTTCATTGGTAATTTTTTTTAATTTAGAAATTTTTAAAGCAGTCTAACTCAATCATCACTCTACTTATTAATAAAACACAGCTTTATTTAAGCGATTCCCACTGACATGGCCCAAGTTAAAGGTCACTCAGCATGGTTATCACAATACTAAATAAGTTAAAAATTTTAAAGTCAAATGGAAAACATCATTTAAAGCTACACTGTGCTATAATGGAAAAATCTGAGGCTCTGCAGTCAGGTGATCTAAATTCAAATTCCAGTTTGGCACTTATTAAGCACTGTACTAAAGCTGTCTGAGCCTCAGTTTTCTCATCTCCAAAATGTGCAGACCCTTAGCCTTGCAGAGTAATTGTACTACATAAGGTAATAAATGTAAAATGTCTGATACACGGCATAGAATACAATAGCTCTTCACTAAATAGCAATTTTTTATTAGTATTATCGTTTAGAACAAAACCTTAAGAATATATTATTTTAAATAATATTATTTTTTCATGCCCATATTAACTAGGCAAACTAAAAATTGTATTTAATGGGCTTTCTTGGGCTCTTCGGTACAAAAAAAAAAAAATCTAGCTTTTTAAATTGTTGGTTTTGTTTTCATAAGGGAACTAAAAACAATACTGGATTTTAAAATGTATTCACATTAGGTAGGAATCTATTTCTAAGGTCTTCCCATTACATGGATTTTAACTATTATGAATTTAGAGCAGTAAACACATCCCACTGCTGCTAAGTATTTACCACAACCTCAGCAAGAATAAGATGAGCCACCAAATGTCAGTGTGACTGCAACCTGGACTCAAGCAAAAGTTAATTGCTCTTCAATTCCCCTTCCTGGAAATACTGATGGAGAAACAGAACTGGTGCCAGAAGACTGGAGATGGGGGAAATGAGTTCCCACTTTGAAGAAGACAAGAAAGAAAAACAAAAAGGAAGAGAGAATCCCAATACTGCACACCACCAGTGCGTTTACTGTTGATCCTGGATAAGATTCTTGGCAGAGTGTTAAAAGAATGGTTTGTGACTACTCAGAAAAGAAAGCACCAGTCCTGGCGGACAGTGTGAGTTCAATAGGGACAAGACAAACCTCATTTCCTTCTCTGACAAGGCTGGTAGCCTGGCAGATCAGGGAAACACTGTGGACATAATATATTTGAACTTGAGTAAGGAATCTGACAAGGGCTCCCAGGACAACTTAAAGGACAAGATGTGAAAATATGGGCAGAAGGCTAGGGCAGTTTATTAGACTAATAAACACATGAACCAAAGGCTGTCAACATCCCGTCACTGCCACTCTCTGGAAGGTCCCTAGAGGCAGGGTTTTGTCCTTGGTCCCTTTGCATCATCATTTTTTTTTTTTTTTTTAAAACAAATGACCTGGATGAAGCCAAAGAAAGGGTATTTATCATATTTTCAGGTTGCTTAGTAAAAACTAATATTTGTGTGGTGCTTTATTTTTTCAAACATCTCTATACGCACTATTATTCTTTACCTTCACAACTATTCAACAGGGGAGGCAGAACCTTCTATTTTTCATTTTACAAATAAGAAAACTGAAACTTACTGCAGTTAAATTACTCGTTTGATGTAACAAAGCCAGAACACAGTAGAGCCAGGATTTAACCTCATGTATCGAGTCTTTTAGACTTCACATTGGGACCAAAACCTGGGATAGGCAATAGCTATAGATGCCGGATTCAAAAAGATCTTGACAAGCAGAAGTGAGGAGCAATATCTAATAATTTCAAATAGATTCCCAGTGTGACCATATAGGTAACATTTTGTCCCCCTGAAACATTCAGCTCAACATGATGTGTGAGATGGTACATTCACTAATACAACCAAGCTGTGCTACATATCTAGAATAAAAACGATCATAGTCTCCCCCTACTCTTGTCACAACACACCTGGGTAAAGAGGTTCACCCATTAGATGTGATCTTTAAGAGCCTTTCCCGCTCTGGGGTAGCATTATTCTAGCACAAGGCGTAGGATGGTTTAAATGAAGCTGTTTTGAGAGTAAATGCTCACAGCTTGGTCATGTAACCATCACAGAACCATACAAGAAAACAGATCACAGAACCTGAAATCCAGAATTCCAAGTTTTAGAGCTTATTCAGTAGTCAGTTGTAAATTTTAAAAAACAACAACATTCACAGTAGCGATAAAGAAACACAATTTTCTCCCTCCCACTGTCATATTAGTCCAGATTCCCCAAACACAGGAGAAGCATCTGTGAAAGGTGTCCCGCTGCTTGGAATACATTATGGAAAACCCAAGAACATTTCTGATATAAGGAGGTAGAAATGGTGACATCGCCCCAGGCTTTCAACTGGCTAGAGCTTAGACCTCTCCTTCCTCTTTAACTTCTCTCCAGTGAAGCTCTATCAAGCTGTATCTTGCCTGCTTCTCTCACCAGCTACCCCACCACCTCTCTCCATCCCCACCTAGACACGTGCAAGAAAGAGTCTGGTACAACAACAGGAGGGAGGATCATGGAGGCAACTTCTAGAACTTGTAAAACATCCTAAGAGGCTCATTCCTTGTTCTCATCCTGACCAAGTGCCAATCAAGCTTGGATTTCCAAGATCCAAGGCAAGAGATATTCCATCCAAGACAACCAAATGGAGGGTTATGGCAGCCTACCAAAACAATAAAAAAATAAAAAATTCTCCAAACAGCAAAGGAAATCCATATTTAAGCATATGCTCAATTTCCTATGCCAATATCTTCTAAACTTATAAAACTGTACGTGCCCTTTGGTATCTAAATATCCTATTCTTGGTTCCACTTTTATATCAAGGTTTCTTCTTTCCAACTATATTCACAGCTACTGAAGTTTCTGCCTCACAATATCTTATCTTTAAAACTTTTAAAACCCACTTTACATGTCAGATGCCATCTTTTGCTTTTCTCATTTTAAAGTGTATCCTCATCTTCTATTTCTGTCTCTTCGCGCTAGTTTTCTTTTTCGCAGCTTCCTGTGATCAACACCAAAGGCAAAACGTATTAGGTAAACAGCCTGCCCCAGAGGGGAATGGAAGGGAAGAACTACTTAAATCAACACTACCAAACTCTGGTAGTCAAGGGTGTGTGGTATTTTTCCACGAGATGTAGTCTAACAGCTTACACTGCAGCAGTTCAAATACCTCCTGCTAGTGGCATTGCAGCAGCTCATGCCATATGTACCGGAGTCACCAGCCAATGCATCTGATGCCAGGGAGAATCTGCAGTTTAATGAAATTCCCTACCAGTGCTGCAGACATACCCACAGCGTTATTTCGTTTAACATTACGTTAATGCATTTCAGGTCCTGAGTTTATGGCCTGTGCTGATTTTTTTGATGGCTGAGTTACGCCCACCAAGACAACATAACATCCAGACAGCAACCCCAAGGGCAATGTGAGGAGAATTTTCTGATTATGTCATCAAACAGGAAACCTCACGGAGACTCTGGGATTAACACATTTTCCACTGGAGCTGAAAGCAGGCAGGATGTAGTCACTGGAAAGGAGAGAGGGAGGGAAAAACGTTGGTAGAGGTGGAGGTGGTGTTTTTCATATAACATTTAAAGAAATCACTCATATTTATTCACATCCTTAAGCCTCCAAGCAAATAAAGATTTTAAAACTTCAGTTGAATGTGGTAATAAGCAAGCTATATAAGCACTGGATATGAATGTACCCCACAAAGAGTTTCTCTAAACCATGGCACCATTCTTGCTCCAGATGGCATGGAAAATAATTTATAAATGACAAAAGTTCAATGGGTGTACAGCAGCTGTTCAGTTTCAGCTCTTTGGCCACCCACTTCAGGAGAACTGAGAGCTTTCAATCAACTCTTGTCTCTCACAGGGCATTCAAACAGCATCAGAACATGTGTACAATATGTTCTCAAAAAGTAGCTGGCCAAATATGAAAGATTAGAAAATCAAGTGAAATACAAAATAGAAATACATTCCATTTTCCTCAAAATCCCAAGCAAGGACTAAGAACAAAGAAAACCCAAACTTTGCATAACCTTTTTTTTTTTTTTTTTTGCATGTATACTCACAGCTTCCTTTGCCACAGAATGAGAAGTATCTAGAACTTCATCAGTGTTATTGTAATAGCATATAGTCAATATTTTCCTTGCCCGCCTTCATTCACTCCTTTAAACCCTTATGTTAAGAAAGCACTTCAGCTTAACCATGGGACAACTGCTACTTAGAAACCTAGCATCTCCCATTTTATATTTCTCTTCTGTTCCGAGCTGCCAAGCAAAAAAACAAATTTTAAAAGACCACCATACTGCAAAATAAACATTATCCTCCCGTTTTTTCAAGAAGAGTTGCTCAGATGCTGTTCAAATCTTGATAAATCATTTGCAAAAAGAGGTGAATAGAGATGATTATACTAACCAAATTCTTCGGCTTGTTTAAAACCAAACCTACAAAACTAATGCAACCTGAATAATTTGCCACTCTCAGAAGAGCCGGTTTCAAGGATGGCAACTGCAGTAGGTAAGGTTATCATTTAAGGAGAGAAAACTTTCAAGATAGTCCATGTTGTGAAGCCCATCTGCTATGGAGGCTCTCGGGCATGCACTCTTGATTGACTACAAAAGCTTTCTAAATTTTAGCCCAACCAGGTTTAGATTGGATAGAAATGTGGAAGGATGATAAACAGCTGTCATCCTTTGTAAGCTCCCAAACACAGGAAGGCAAGATTATATCACAGGAGACATGAACCCACCCACACGCTCCTGCTTTGGCGTGTCTCTATAAATAGATCTCTTAAAGGAAGGGGCTCACTGGTGCCTGTGCGGTGACTGTTTGTTCGTGCTTATAATACGCGTGGAGTCTGGTTAGAAAAAGGGGGACAGAATCAGAACAACATCTTAATGAAGAAAACACTTCCTATTAAAACTTACAGCAAACAATTTTAAATGAAGATATGTATAGTCATAAAAGATTTTAAAGAACAACCAGGGCTGGCTGAACACAAAATTGTTTTTCAAGTTCACATTCAACTTCATGTAAGCCCTTGGTGGTGAGCCTTATCCAGTCATTTTTTACTACCATTGAGCTAACTGTGCAATCTGTAAATGATCTTTCAAACACTGTTCTATTTGTCCATCAATGAAAGAGAAACGTAAGAATTGGGAGAGAAAACTGGTAAATTATTATATGCTTGAAGGGAGCAAGATCAAGAGAAACATTAAAACCAATCATCTTCTTTATTTTTTTTTAAACACGTATATTTTCTGTACTTCTGGCTGTTACCAGGAATAACAAATCAGCAATGCAGAGTAGAGTTCTTTTCAACAAGTAAAGGCATTTGGACATTTACCCAGAGCTGGGTAGTATAGAGAGATCTGGCAAGTGTTAAAATTATTCTGAAGATACTATGAGGATTAAATTTCATACCAAGAAAATTTTACTCACCGTGCAAAATATCTCTAGTTAAGCAAATTATTCAGAACTTGGGACTGAATACATTCAATAAAGCTGTCAAAAAACAAGGATCCATTGTCTCTTTTTTTTGCCTCAAGGAACTTAGACAGACAGCCACCAGACAGGCTTGCTGAACTCCCTGTGGCCTTCAAGGGTGAATTTCTGTAGGACAATCTCCAGACTACAAAACGAACTTAAACAAGTAGTTCTGTAACTTAAGACTCTCTGCCTTAGGATTTCTTTCTAAACTAGTTGGAATTTGTGGCTGCTCTTTACCTGGTCCACTCACCAGAGAAACAACAATCAAAACCAGTGAGTGGCACAGTCAGTGTATGTAATAAAATGATAGCTATTTAGAATACAGATTGTGAAACCAGGTAAAGTTGCAGTGGCCAACACTGTTATATACACTAGAGCAAACACATAATACGTAGCTCTCCCAGAGTTTCTAAAGCACACTACGCATGCCAGAACCTCTTCCAGCTATCAGATCTGGTTACCTTTTATGGCAATAACCCAATTCATACTGTTTTAACCCAAATGAACAGATGATCAAAAGCAGATCATTACAATGACCCTAGATCTTCGTTGTCCAATAGAACTTTCTGCAGTGATGGAAATACTCTATTTCTAGGCTTTCCAGCCTGGCTGTCCCGAGCAACATGGAGCTACTAAACATTTGAACAGGGCTATTGTGACAGAGGAACTAAATTTTTAGTTTTATATATTGTCAATCTATTTTACTTTAAATTTAAATAGCCATAGATCTTCAGTGACCACCATACTGGACAGAATGGCTCTAGGAGGCTAAATTAGCAGAGAACAAAAAAAAAAAAAAAAAAAAATCACCACTTGAATCCTGCTTCAAAACCATTTTAAAATCTGGAATAGAAGAATAATTTTGAAACTGGAATTACAACTAAATTATAACAGACCAAACATGCAATGGGCTGTCAGCATCACTGAGACAGTAGCAGGGGGCAGTAATCTAAAGATGTCTGTGTTTTAAAGCAATGTGTCATTTGATTTTCCACACTGGAATATTTTGCATATAATATTAGGCTCTTTTTACAAAGGCAACCCATTATTGAAAAAAAAAAAAACAAAAAACAAAAAACATGGGAGTCAGGCTGTTCCATGAGTATTTTAGGAAGGAAAAGTACAATTGAAAAAAGATTCATTTCACTCTCTTGGTACTGTTTGCTCCTAATTTTAAGAATGAGAAGATGATAGAAAAGGACTTTGTCTAGCACTTTACAATTTGCATTCTTGTACCTTGATAGACATAACAGTGAGTTGATTTTGTCAGGTGTAAACAGTGTTTTCACACTTCTTATAGAAGTGTGCCTTCATTATTATTCAACATTTAATTAAGTCATAACACCAGAAAAGATCTGGTAGTGAGTTTCAGCACCCATACTATCCATAGCTAATGACAAAAACAGAGTGCTAGATCTTGAACCTGTAAATAATATTTCAGGCAGAAAATATGGTATTGATATAAAAGGACACAACATAAAGAACCTAGGATTCATGATCAAATGGGCAATTGAATTGTGGTCCTACAGCTCTCTCTCTGTGTACAACTGTGAGGAAGTCAATCTCGCTAAACCTCAGTTTTCTCATCTGAAAAATGGGGATATACTGTAATACTGACTTAATGTTAAGTAAATCCTGGATAGAATGCCCAGCATAAAGCAAGCATATAATAAATGTGTGCTTTACTAGTCACATTATAATAATAATATCATTTTTGGTTATTGTGAGTTATAAAAACTCTGGGGCAATCACCATTCCCCCCCCTTTTTTGTTGTTGTTGTTGTTGCCCAGGCTGGAGTGCAATGGCGCGATCTCGGCTCACTGCAACCTCCGACTTCTGGGTTCAAGAGATTCTCCTGCCTCAGCCTCCCACACCATCCCATTTTAAAACCATTCTTGATCATAAATGGACAGATAAAATCCTATTACTCAGGAGTTTTTTTAACTTCTTTACCACAGGACTAGTGAGAGCCTTTGATGCATTCATTCCCTGATATTCAAGACACTGCTGTCATTAACACAGTAAGAAGGAAATAACCACTTCATTCAACAGTCTTTCCAGTTCTTACAAACATGCTATCTTTATTTCCCCAGATGTTGTCAGACGTAAGGTTTCTTTTGCAGGAGAGATTAATGAGGCAAGAAGCAGACATAAAGGCACAGACTCTAAAGAATTTTAATCTGAAGGAAATTTACTTAAAGACCATCCAGTCTAATCCTCTAATTTTGTTTTTTTGGAACCTAGGTCCTGGGAAGGTAAAATTGCTTGCCCTAAATTTCTGAAAATTCTATTCCAGTGCTTTTCCTGTCTTAAAATCTTGCATCAAAAGTTGACATCAAGATATACTTTGGGTTCAGTGGTTCTGTGATCCCAATGTCTGTTTCCTCGGGCTTTTAAACTGATGATGGCAATAATTAAATTATAGAAAACTATAATGTATGTGCACAAAATCATGCATGACAAGCATCACCTGTTCTTATTAAGTTTATAAGTGAATGACCCAGATCAATAATTTGGATGAACACATAGAGGAATATAAACTTTTGTAAAAAGCATACACACAAAGAATATAGAAGGATATATGTATACACACACACACACACACACACATATATATACACGAGAAACCTGTTAGATGTTAAAGACAAATTCAAAACTTGTGATTTTATTGCTTCAGTTTCCAAGCAATTTTTTTAGAAATTACACTTATATCCCTTTCTTCTTGTATTCAATATAAATCTAAAACCACATTTGACGTGCTTTAAAACCAATAGGTTCTTTCCACTAAACAAGCTGATTCCTAAGAAAGTGTAGAATAAAGAAGTCAAAAATAGTTTTCTTACTTGTAAAGCTTTCTAAGGAAAAAGGTTTAAAGGGAATCTTGAAAACCCTGGCTAAAGTATATTTCAGATATTATCAGTGATATTTTCTTATCTATTTGTCAGTGTTTTCCATTTGCTGATTTGATTGAATTCCTGCCCATTCATCTTCTCATGGGAAAACAAAAATTAAAACCGGCTTAACATAAAGAATTGTGTGTGTGTGTGTGTGTGTGTGTGTGTGTGTATGTTGGTTTTGCTGACTGGCTTTGAGCCTTTCCCCATCTTTATTACCCTTTCTCTGGTAACAGGTTTCAGAGTAGTATTCAGATCACATTAGAAACCTCATTCTCCTTTCCTGCTATCTACTCCCAAATTTTAAATGCATACTACTTTGGGCCATCATCAGTGAATGGTGGAAAGAGTACAAGCTTTAAAATCCAACAGACCTTTGAAACCAGCCTTCCCCAACTATTAGCAGAATAAAATAAATTTTCATTTTCTCTTGTAAAAGACATGTATAATGTCATAGGATAATTGGACAATTAATGAGATAATACATATAAAACATCTAGTGCAATGCATAAAATACCCCGAAAAATGGCAAATATCATGATCATCTTCAGCAATAACCGACAACAGTTGCAATATTTACAACAATGAAAGTTTAAAGAGGAAGAAAACAAAATTCCATCTTTAAGGGACTTTCAAGCCAAATGAAGAGGCCCAATGTACTCATGTGGAGATGAGCGGCAGCGGAAGAAGAAAGAGCCACCCTCCAAGTAAAGGGGATAGGAGAAAAGAGAAGAGTTCGAGAGGGAGGGGTGGTCACAGTTGGAGAAACTCCCTGGAGCAACCAGAACTTGAACTGTGAACTAAATTGCAAGTCAGGCTTGAATATACACGGGGGAGCAGGAGGGTCATTCCAGGCAGAGATGTAGCTACGGCATTAGCTAGAAGATGCATCTCGTGGGTCTGGGTGAAGCAGGGCAAGTCTTCATGTAGGAACCATGATGGGCAACTAAGTACAACTCAGATTGGGCAAGCCTTGAATGTCAAGCTAAGAAGTTCAAGCTTATCCTTCAGTGGCTGGGGAAGCATTGAACATTTCTCAGCAGACAGCAATATATATACAGTGGTCGCCGAGGAAGATTCATCGGCAGGAAAATTTGAAGGTAGGGTGAGAGGAGAGGTGCTAAATGCGTGGAGACCACAGTTTTAACCTACACGGTGGGCTGGATCAATGTGCTATTTCACTCTGGTTAAATATGCTAGACTGGAAATGAAAGGGCGTACATAGTATACAAAGCAAATGCTTACTCTTTGCCCACTGAATCAGAGACAAAAGTGGCAAAGTGACGGTGCAGGCCTTCTTAGGGTTACACAGACAGAGAGGAAGACACAGCCCAGAGAAGTAGGCTAGGGAGAGGTAGGGGCCAGGAGGAGGCCAAGCCTTTAGCAAGGTTTCAATCTGTGGTCAATCTCAAAGGATTAAAAGGCTGGTAAGCAGGATTATAAACAGGGATTAAGGTCCTGGTAATGGACAAGGCAGGTTGAGGCCTCAGCAGGGATCAGAGCCCAGCTAAAGAAAAGCCTAGGCCAAGAATGGGAAGGCCATAAGAACATATCATAAGAAAGTCTATCTATATCTGATCCAGCAAAAAGAAAAATTAGATTGTATATTAAGTTATTCAGGTCTTTCCTTACAATGATGATGATTCTTCTAAGTATAAAATGCAAGGGCCAATCAAGGTAGGTAGGTGGGTTCTCATCTCCTACACAGCTACACAGCTATATCTTCAGTTTTAGAAGATTCATCTCTTCCACTTCCTACTACAGTCACTGTGTACCCCGAATGGCTTAAGGGCTTGGCGCCTCTGTGTATGAAGCCTGAGTTCTGACTCATAAGTCTTAAAAAGATATCTAAGGCTGACTCCTTCATCTTGGGCTACAGCTGCAAAGAAGACAGACACATCCCTTGCTTTTGCAGAGCTTACATTCTAGTGCACAAGTGGGGAAAAGGACAGATTACTTTAAAAGTCAGGCAAACAAATGAAAGATAATGTCAGATAAAGAGATTTAAAAAGGCAAGACTATAAACGTGATGCTGGAGAGTATGGGGGCAGAGCTGGGCAAGGCTATTTTGGATTGTGTCATCAAGAAGGCGAAATCTGAGCGGAGAGGAAAAGGAGCTCTGGGGACAAACAGCAAGAAGGAGCTTATATTTCTGGAAAAGAAAGAAATCAGTGTTCAAAGAAATTACTATGGAGGGTGATACAACATGAGCACCAATTACATGCCAGGCACTGGGTGCGGCACATGGCATTCATTATGTCCTTCATCCTCCAAACAAGCCGTCAAGTTGTTACTGTTTATACTTGATAGAAGAACACAAATAGGTTCATAAAAGCTAAATAAGCTGCCCAAGGTGAACAGTTAACAAATGGCCACACCAGAGTCCAGGTAAGCTTTGGGCCAGAAGCTTGGAAGATGGCTGGATAAAAACACAGACAGCAGGAGCCCAGGCCTGCTGGGTAGATGATGAGCCCTGCATTAAGTGACAGGAGCAAGGGCAGAAGAAAGGTATAAGGCTGTGTGATGATACAGGGCATTCGCAAACAGGACTTGGTGGACTAGACACGGTGAGGGATTAGCCTATAAACCTGAGTGTGTTGCTAACACTTAGAGGAATGGAGAGCTCTAAAGGGGGTCTGGGTTTTTGCAAAAGACACTGAACTTGGGTTTTAATGTGTTGACCTGATGGGATCTAGGTAGACAGGGAACAGCTGGGTAAAGAAGTCCCGACAGGTGGGTAGAAATATGAAACTGAAATTCAGAAGAAAGGCTGACCCTTAAGATGTGGATCAGGATTACCTCGGCCACATGGTGGATCAGCAGCCATTTCTGTGTTTTCCTGTAAGGGATAGTGGTATCCATGTTGGCTTCAAAAGCATACTGATCTTTCTCCAACCTTCAGGAAACATGAAAGAATTCTCTCTGCCACCATTAACATGAGTAGCTCCAGAAATAGACAGACAGGCAGGCGCACACACACACACACACACACACACACACACACACAGTGAATTTAGTTTTAAGTTAATGGCCCTACTACACAGACATACAGCAAAATGACATGTTATTTAGATTCAAATGCTCAGAGTTAAAATGCTATGAAATCATATGGGCTTTGACTTTTTAATGTTATTCAATTGATGTCATTAAAACAGAGGAATTAGTCTTGTAATTATTCCCTTATGAGCTCTGCTGTCTGTCTGAAAAAAAGAAAAAGCACTCATTTCTGTCCCCAAACCAACTTATTTGGAGGAAAATTAGATGGGTTAAAGACAGCAAAAACCAAGTTTCAACATGCATGTGGGGAGAGGAAGAAAATGCATGTCAATAATGCAGAATGCCCTGCCAGTCAACCTGAGCCGTGCCTTCCATTTGGATTGTGTAGTCTGGCTGATGCGGCAGTGAGGATGGATCTTTTCTCTCCTGTTTTAGTGTGCTAGCCATTCTTAGCACCCTAACACTTCATTAACATGCTAATGTGTGACAATTATTTTGTGCAAGTACCACCATATCTATTTTTTTAAAGTCACTATCAACCACAGCCAGAATGCAGGACATAATTGCTGAAAAATGAACCAAAATACTAATGGTGATCACACCATTACTAATAAGAAAACAAAAAGCTGCTCAAGAGATTTTTTCCCCCTTTCCGTCTTATGGCTTTGGCAGGTCAATCATTCTTTGTGTGATCATCACTGAAAAAAGAATCTGATTTGTCTGGAAGCATAAGCAAACCTTAACATTAACTCTACCAAGAGAAAGAAAGGCAGAGTTAGACAGTTCTCTCACTGTCTAACTCTGTAATCTTGAGCGAGTCATTCCTTATAATAATAATAAAAAAAAACTAGTCCCTCACTGATGACTAGTTTTCTTATTTATACAGGTTGAGTACCCCTTATCTGAAACTCTTGGGAACAGAAGTGTTCCAGATTTGGGATATTTTTAGATTTCGGAATATTTGCATTACTGGTTAAGCATCCCTAATGCAAAAATCCAAAATCCGAAATGCTCCAGTGATCATTTCCTTTGAACTTTAGGTCAGCATTTAAAGAGTTTCAGGTTTTGGAGCATTTCAGATTTCAGGTTTTAGAATTAGGGATACTCAATATGTTGGAGTCTCTGGCATTGTCTTTAAGATCTCTTCTACCATAAATATCTGCAATCAAAGGATACTACTACTTTAACAACGGCTAAACCCTCAATTTTTATTTTAAAATCATTATATGGATTGTGTATATTATTTGTCTTCATCTTCAATTGGCTTCGAGTATCAAAAAGAACACCTGTACCTCTATGGAGAATCATTGAACTCTAATAAGGTACATGAAAGATGCTGAGATAAATGGAGAGACAGTAAAAGCTCCTAGATGGAATAACTTAGCAAAAATATGTTAGTTCTTCAATTTTCATTTATAAATTCCGTAACATTCAAATCAAAATTCAATTGTAGTTGAGGAACTGATTTGATTGTATTTATTTCAAAATTCATATACGGCCAGACACGGTAGCTCACACCTGTAATCCCAGCACTTTGGGAGGCCAAGACAGGCAGATTACTTGAGGTCAGGACTTCAAGAACAGCCTGGCCAATACAGTGAAACCCCGTCTCTACTAAAAATACAAAAATTAGCCAGGCATAGTGGCACGCACCTGTAGTCCCAGCTACTCGGGAAGCTGAGGCAGGAGAATTACTTGAACCAGGGAGGTGAAGGTTGCAGTGAGCTGAGATTGTACCACTGTACTCCAGCCTGGGTGAAAGAGTGAGACTCAGTCTCAAAAAAAAAAAAAAAAAATATATAGAAAAGAAAAGTTCACAGATACCTAAATCCACTATGAAAAAGAAGAACAATAAGCAGGACTTACTCTACCAGATAGTAAAATATACTACCAAGCCATAGCAACAAAACAGCATAAACTTTAGTTAAAGAACAGAAAAACCAATGGAGCATATCAGAGAGCTGAAGGGCAACACCAGCTTAAATAAACAGAATCACCATATGAAAAATCAATGGATTGCTACCCGCTACCACATACACACATGGACTTCAGAGAGATTAAAGACCTAAATGTGAAAGATAAAACTATAAAACTGATATGAATAGATAATTTTTGTATCAGAAGAAGAGGGAATATTCTGCAAAGCCCCCAGAGTAAAATACTGATAAACTAAATTACATCAAAATTAAAGACTTCTGTTCAACAAAAAGTGTAAGAGACAAAAGTTAACAGAAACATGACAGGCTAGGAGAATACATGTAATGTCTAAAGCCAGCCAGGGACTATCTGGACTATACAAAGAATGCCTATAAATCAATAGGAAAAGTAAAAAATTTCCAGTAGATACATGTGCAATGAATTTGAAGGGGAATTTACAGATGAGAAAAATCCAAAAAAATCAAGCACATGAAGACATAATCAAATCCAACAATAATCAGATAAAAACAAAACAAAACAAAAAATATATCATTTTACACTCACTAGACAGAAATAGGGAAAATTAGAAAGCTTAATAATGCTAAGTACTGGCGGGAATATGGGAATAAGCATTCATACTGCTGGTGGGTGCTTTGACTGGTAAATCATTCCGCAGGTAATCAGTGTGCTTTTTGAAATTATACTGTATACAGTATCTGAGCTGGGTACCTATGCCCTCTGGCTCAGCAAGTCTACTATTAGGCTAGAACCCAAATAAATTCCCCTTGGTACTTTCCAGTAAGGGATGTATCTGAGGCTTTTCACAGTAGTTGTGTTCATGGTGAGGTGAGATGGAGACAATATAGGGGTCCATCCCTGGGAGAGAACAGAAGTAAAATGTATTCTAGACGCACTTCAACAACTACGGGCATTTGGATGCAATGGATTAGATGTACACATAGCAATATCCATGGACCTTAAAATAGAATACTGAGTGGAGAAAATACAAAGAAACAAAATAAGATACATAACTCATATTCACATAAATTAAAATGCAGTTACAATAAATTCCAAATATGAAACTATGTGAATTTTATAAGAACACATCCGCTGGCAAGTGCATGCATTTTGAATGACTGAGTTCTCAAATGACTAGGAATGAGGATGAAGGAGAATGTACGCCTGCCAGCATGTACTCATACGCAAATAAGTAGAGACCTATGAGATTATGTGTGTCTATGTGTATGGATCTATGTATCAAACAAGAGTTTTACAAAATACACATATTCTTATTCCATATAATGCACTCTGTTTACATTTCCTGTTTCCTTTTTTATTTTTTAATGCTGATCTCTGTCCACAAAATTGATTGCATAACCTAGCAATGCGTTACAACTTTACTTTTTAAAACACTGATGTAGACAATAATAAAGGCATTACAGTGAGTTCCTTGCAGAATAATAATAATAGTGCCATAAAACTAAGAATTGTAAGCAAGAGCCCGAGCACAGGCAGCCGACTTGAGAAAAAGCTCTCTCTTGTGCTCCTTCTCCCAAAGATTCACATTCTCAGGGAATTACCAGGAGTCTGGGTCTGCTCCTCATCACGTGATTCTGACCTCAACAGCACTTCCGGACGGTGAACTTTTCACCCCTACTTCGGCCCTGGCCTGTCAGACCGAGGCCAGAACTAAAGCAGGAAATGATACGCTACTTGCTTAAGCAGAGGGATATTTTACAACATAAAGGAATATTTCTAAGCATTCCTTAAACACATTCAAATGGGATGTAAATATATAAAAATATGATCCTTCTCTTTTGAAATGGAAAGTTGGAAGATACAAAAGAGGCAGAAACACTAAGGACCAAAATAATAAAATAGAAAAAACTTGAAAACAGGAGTAGGTCGCCCAGATTTCAAGGGAGCAGGAAGCTAAATGTGTGTAGGAGGAGATGCTGTATAAGATAGAAAAGTCAATGGGCTGTTTCCAATTTTCAGTTCAGTAAATAAAAATTAAAAGCAAACAAAACTTTCTATTTCAAATGAACTGGATATCATCTTGCGAGGGCAGCTTTAGGTCCTCTTCCTACCAGAAGCTCTTACCAGAAAACATTTCTTGGCCAATACAGAACATAGCAAATTTTAAGTATTTAAACAGGACTACACGCTTCTGAGCTAAATAGGGGTAGATGCTTCTGGGCTAACTGAGGTACAGCAAAAGGTGGGGTGCAGAACTCTGTTTCTACCTTTGCAGCTGTACCCAAATGGAGAGATGAGAAGGAGTGACCAGTTTTTGATGCAGAGAGCACCAGGTCTGCAAGCCGAGGGAGGCAACGGCCCTAGACATGATGTTCCCTGAAGGGCAGCTTTTGTACAGGGATACTCAAGAGCCAGCTGTATCAGCCTGGGTTTGAAGCAGGCATCTACCTGGGGCTATCATCAACTGCTTATAAAACAGAATTAAGTTGGAAGAGGTTATATAAAAGAAAACAAAAAACTAAAAAGAACTACATTTCCTAGAATCCATATAACAAAGGCAGAAGAAATATAATCTATACACAGAGAGGAGTGGCTTTTTGCAGATAAAGTGGGTGATCACGGAGCAAAACAAGCAGGGGGCTACAGGAACCATGAAGTTGTTTTAGCATATTTACCAGTTAGTGGTCCTGAAATGATAGGTGTCCACAAAGTACACATGCTATGTTAAAGATAATGGCCAGCTCTTTTCAATTTTTGATGAAAACATAGCAAGAGAACAGTTATTCCAAAAGCCATCATTTATTGAAAAGGCTCTTGACAATACCCAATTGCTAATCCTTATGGCAACTCTGCAAGGTAAGTGATAGCACCTTTTACAAATGAAGAAACAGACCATCATTGATGCTAAGAAAGCTCCCCAGAGTTGTATAGGAATAAGAGGCAGAGCCAAGATTTGAGCCTAAGGGTTTCTGATTTCAAAATATCTTTCTGTTCAGCATACGGACACTCAAAAAGTATATGTAGGTGAAAATTGATTAAGCAAGACATCAAAAAGAATTTCCTCCACTTAAAAATGCTAAAATGGGTTAAGCACTGAAGGTGTAAATTACCAACATCAATTTCCTGGTTTTAATAATGGTACTGTGGATATTAAAGACAGTATCATGGGGAAGCTGGGTGAAGGGTACATGAAAACTCTGTAAGTTTTGCACCTCCTTGCAGCCTAAGATTCCTTTAAACTTAAAAGTGTCTGTTTTAAATAAGGGAACAGACTTTTTGGAAAGTTATACAGCATCTTTCTCCTTTGGATACATTTTTTTTTTTTTTTTTTTTAAAGCTAATTCTCGGCCAGGCACGGTGGCTCACACCTGTAATCCCAGCACTTTGGGAGGCCAAGGCAGGCGGATCATGAGGTCAGGAGATTGAGACCATCCTGGCTAACACGGTGAGACCCCGTCTCTACTAAAAATACAAAAAATTAGCCGGGCGTGGTGGCGGGCACCTGTAGTCCCAGCTACTGGGGAGGCTGAGGCAGGAGAATGGTGTGAACCTGGAAGGTGGAGCTTGCAGTGAGCTGAGATCACGCTGCTGCACTCCAGCCTGGGCGACAGAGCAAGATTCAGCCTCAAAAAAAAAAAAAAAAAAAAAAAAAAAAAGCTAATTCTCACTTGTCTGCAGTAACCTAAATACTGCAAGAAATAAAATGATATTGAATACTTTCAACTCTCATTCAATTTTAATAAACTTTCATTAAGTGCATATTAATGAAGTACATGGTACTGTACAATTTCATCTATATAAATTCGTGTGCTCCCACATTCAAGGTTTTCTCATTTTTGTCTTTGTCTACCACGTTGACATACAGGAACCAAGGAAATACAGCTACCAGTAATACCTACATTGAACATCATGAAACTGAAATGCCTACCTGACATTAAAAGAACATTTGATAAGAAAATTTACTTTTTTTATCCCAAGAATTACTACTTTTTTTAGTAAATATGACAATTTTGAAACAGCAATCATTTATTGAATGTTTTCTATCTGTCACTAAATTCACTTACTATCAGCACTACAGAGTAAAAATGGATCTTCTCGTTTTATAAATAAGGAAAGATAGACTCTTAAAGTTCACTTTGCCAAAGTCATGCCACTATTAAGTGGCAAAATGAGGATTCAAATTCAGATCTCTAAAACACGACACACCTTCCACTATCTCTGCCCCTGCACACTTTCATTCCTACACTTAAAAGGCATCTACTATATCCTTTACCAACCAAACCTTCATGGCAAAATATCCTTTCTAAGTACATTTACACATTTTTTTTAAATTCTCAATATTCATTCCTGGCTCCTATTTAAAGTTAAAGTTTGTTACTGAGGCTGAAGAAAAATCTTACAAGAATGAAAGAAATGCAAGTGGTATTCCAAGTAACAATATGTGCATGCTCCAGTGGGAAACATGAGAAGAGCATCTGCCAAATTCATTTTGGCCCCATTTGATACTATCTCACTGATCTGGGTCCAACTTACATTTGTTTCTCTCTTTCTTTCCCTCCCCCATTTCCTCGTTGTTCCAGAAGCATATAAAAACCATAGCAAAGAAGCTGGATAGAATTTCCAAGAATACACTGAAAACACTGTCAAATAGGAGAATGGCTATCTAGTCCAAGCATAACTTCATTTCAATTAAGAAAAATCTAAAACGCTAAAACAAATCTTTCTAGAATCAGAAAAAAAAAACAAAACAACATTATCTAAATATTGATTATAAAAACCAATAGGTTTGTGGGGAGAAATTCTCAAAAGAACTAATTAAATATGCCTTTTAATCTGTATTTACGCATAGGGCACCATAATTTAGTATGAGTCAGCCTTCAAGCCGGATGTACTTTTTAATTCAAACTTATATTTAAAGTCTTTAATTATGTTTAATTCTACTTCCAGCTTTTGTTCCCCAGCACTGATCCCTATCTGTTCAACCCTGATGTAAATGAATCTCAGATTTCTGATACTTACAGTGAAACACATCATTTTTGAAGATCCATAAACTTTACGATACTGTTCTTGACTTCTATCTGCATCTGAAATCTTTAAAGTCTAATCTATGTAACTGGTACTTTATTTTTTAAAAGAAACGGTCAGTTCTCAATCAGTCAAGCTTTTAAAAAATCAAAGTAAAAATGGCTAACTGATTTATACTTTTAAAATCACCTAGGCATTTTCCCCCTATGGTGATATTTTATAGCATCCCTATTTCTTTCCTTCCAACTTCTTGGTGAATTAAGGGACAGTACCATATTAGTACAACAGTAAAGAAAAAATAACTTTATAAAAAGTCAAACACGGCCAGGTGCGGTGGCTCATGCCTGTAATCTCAGCACTTTGGGAGGCCGAGGCGGGAGGATCACCTGAGGTTGGGAGTTTGAGACCGGCCTGATCAACATGGAGAAACCCCATCTCTACCAAAAATACAAAATTGGCCAGGTATGGTGGCACATGCCTGTAATCCCAGCTACTTGGGAGGCTGAGGCAGGAGAATCACTTGAACCTGGGAGGCAGAGGTTGTGGTGAGCTGAGATGGCACCATTGCACTCCAGCCTGAGCAACAAAAGTAAAAACTCCGTCTCAAAATAAAAGAAAAATAAAAAGTCAAACACATAGGCTAAAAACTCCTGTCTTCTTCTAACTAGATATCAACTAACAAACAATACTAATGAATATTTTCATTCTTGTACTTAGGGGCTGAGGTAATAATGCTATGAAATCTAGTCTATAAGTCTCCCACCATACCACTCCCAACAAAAAGATGAGACTAAATAACTGTGTCAGGCATTGCATTAACCTAGGAAATACCACAGGAATATTTTGGTACTCTATCTAACAGGTTCACACTCTAATGGAGGAGATGAAGTTAATAGACAATGATAATTCAGTGTGATGAAGGATGCTACAAGGACAGGGTGCCTGAGAAATATACAGGAGGGATTAATATGGTTTGGCTGTGTTCCCACCCAAAGCTCATCTTAAATTGTAGCTCCCACAATTCCCATGTGTTATGAGAGAGAGCCGGTGGGAGATCATTGAACCATGGGGACAGTTTCCCCCATACTGTTCTCATGATAGTGAATAAGTCTCAGAAGATCTGAATGGTTTTTTATACAGGGAAACCCCTTTTGTTTGGCTCTCTCATTCTTGACGCCGCCGTGTAAGAAGTGCCTTTCGCCTTCCACCATGATTGTGAGGCCTCCCCAGCCATATGGAACTGTGAGTCCATTAAACCTCTTTTTCTTTATAAATTACCCAGTCTCAGGTATGTCTTTATCAACAGTGTTAAAACGGACTAATACAGAGACATTTAATACAATGTGAAGAGAAAGGATTTCAGGGTGTTCAGAAGAATTCCCCAAAGGAAGTGATGTCCAAGAGAGACTAGGAAATAAGTAACCACTCTGCATCCACTAGGACGGCTATATTTAAAAAGACCGACAATAATCAGTAATGGGAAGGATATAGAGGAATTGGAAACCTCATACATTGCTGGTGAGAAGGTAAAAGGTTACAGCCACTTTGGAAGACAGTTTGGCAGTTCCTCAAAATGTTAGGCATAGAATTACCCTATGACACAGAAATGTCACTCTGAAATATATAACCAAGAGGACTGAAAACATACATCCACACAAAAACTTGGACATGAATGTTCATAGCAGCATTACTCTAAACAGTCAAAAAGTAGAAACAATTCAAATGTCTCTCAACTGATGAATCAATAAACAAAATATGCTGCATTCCAAAATGGAATATTATTCAGTCATAAAAGAGAACGAAATAGCAATTCATGCCTCCATATGTATGAACATGGACAAATCTTGAAAATTTATGCTAAGTGAAAAAAGTCAGATACAAAAGGTTACAAATTGTATGATTCCATTTACATAAAATGCCCAAAATAGGCAAATCCTTAGATCCAGAAAGTAGATTAGTGGTTTCCAGGGACTAAGAAGAAGAGGAAAATGGGGGAGCACCTACTAATGGGGTATGGGGTTTCTCACTGAGGTGATGACAAAATTCTGAAATTAGATCATGGAATTTTAGATCATGAAGAGTCATGCAATTTTGTGAATATACTAAAAACCACTGAATTCTACATGTGAAAACGGTACATTATGTGGCATATGAATAATCTCTTAATTAAAAAAGATAAAAAATAATAGCAAATATGTGAAAATATTGAACAAAGGAATCAAAAGGAAGAAAAAGAAGGGGAAAGTGACAAAATGATAGCTGATAAGGAGAAAGGAGAAACTGAGGTGGGCTCCAGCATAAGAAAGAAGACACAGGTTCCAGAACAGGAAGAGGAGCTAGGTCTCAGAGCAGGAAGGAGGAGGCAGGTTCCAGAGCAGGAAGGAGGAGGCAGATCGCAGAGCAGGAAGGAGGAGGTGGGTTCCAGTGCAGGAAGGAGGAGGCAGGTTCCAGAACAGCAAGGAGAAGGCAGATCCCAGAGTAGTAAAGAGGAGGCAGGTTCCAGAGCAGGAAGGAGGCGGCAGGTCCCAGAGCAGAAAGGAGGAGGTGGGATCCAGAGCAGGAAGGAGGAGGTGGGATCCAGAGCAGGAAGGAGGAGGTAGGTTCCAGCACAGGAAGGAGGAGGCAGGTTCCAAAGCAGAAAGGGGGAGGCAGATCCCAGAGTAGTAAAGAGGAGGTGGGTTCCAGAGCAGAAAGGAGGAGGTGGATGCCAGAGCAGGAAGGAGGAGGAAGATCCCAGAATGATAAAGAGGAGGCAGGTTCCAGAGCAGTGAGGAAGAGGTAGGTTCCAGAACAGGAAGGAGGCTGTCTATGGCCATACCACCCTGAATGCACTAGATCTCATCTGATCTCAGAAGCTAAGCAGGGTCCGGCCTGGTTAGTACTTGGATGGGAGGAAGGAAGAGGCAGGCTTCAGAGCAAGAAGAGGGAGTTGGTTCCAGAGCAGGAAGGAGAAGGCAGATCCCAGAGTAGTAAAGAGGAGGCAGGTTCCAGAACAAGAAAGAGGAGGCGGGTTCCAGAGCAAGAAGGAGGAGGTCATTTCCAAAGCAGGAAGGAGCAGGCAGATCCCAGTGCAGGAAGGAGGAGGAGGTAGATCCTACAGCAGGAAGGAGAAGACAGGTTCCAGAGCAGAAAAGAGGAGAGAGGGTCCAGAGCAAGAAGAGGGAGTTGTTTCCAGAGCAGAAACGTGAAGGTGGGTTTGGGCAGTTTCAGAGCAGGAGGAAGAAGGCAGTTCCCAGCTCAGGAAAGAGGAGGCAGGTTCCAGGGCAGGAAGAAGGTGGAGGCAGTTTTCAGAGCAGGAAGGAGGAGTCAGATCCCAATGCCAGAAGGAGGAGGCAGGTTCCAGGTCAGGAAGAAGTAGGTGGCTCTAGAACAGGAATACAGAGGTGAGTTTCAGCACTTTCAGAGCAGGAAGAAGGAGTAGCAGGTTCCAGAGCAGGAAGGAGGAGACAGATTCCAGGGCAAGATGAAGGAGGAGGCAGGTTCCAGAGCAGAAAGGAGGAGGCAGACCCCAGTGCGGGAAGGAGGAGAAGGCAGGTTCCAGAGCAGGAAGGAGGAGGCAGA
>NW_026652295.1:21265440-21267395 GCF_009828535.3 Hylobates moloch | reverse complement strand
GGAGGAGGCAGATCCCAGTGCAAGATGAAGGAGAAGGCAGGTTCCAGAGCAAGAAAAGGGAGGTGGTTCCAGAGCAGGAACATGGAAGTAGGTTTTGGCAGTTTCAGGGCAGTTAGGAGGAGAAGGCAGGTTCCAGAGCAGGAAGGAGGAGGCCGGCTGCAGAACAGGAAGAAGGAGGTGGGTTTCAGCAGTTTCAGAGCAGGAAGAAGGAGGTGGTTCAGAAGCAGGGAGGAGGAGGTGCTTCGGGAGCAGGAGAATAAGGAACGAAGCGGGACTGGGATTTGGTTTGCCCTTCACTAGTGACAAAGCACTGAATGTGAGTACAGGTTAATTGTGCAGGCCTGGAGGCAAAATTTGAGGGAGTTGACATCTAAAGCTTCTTTTCTGACTGGCAGTAACTGGCAACCTGGAGGGGTAGGAAATTCGAGGTGAATGGAGGACGTTAAGAACAACCTCTGAAGAATAGGAGACACAGACTGATGAGAAGATAAGCCAGTTATTAGAAGGTTCCCACCATTTAAAAACAACAACAACATCCATGTTTAACACTACAAAATAACTTACTCAGCCATCAAATGAATAGGAGCATCTGAGAAGAGATTTCCTCCACTGTCCAGTCTCCTGGCTCCAGGCAGCGGGCTTACTGCCTCCTGGTTTATTACAGAAACATTTGCATCTTTTTGAATACTCTCCTATTCCGTTCACCAACTGCTCCAGTCCTGCAGCTGGCTGTTTCTTAGTTTATTTGTTTTCCTCAGATGTTCAGATTATTTCAACAACTGGGTACTGTAGATATAAAAATGGATATGAGACCAGGTGCGGTGGTTCACACCTGTAATCCCAGCAATTTGGGAGGTTGAGACAGGAGTTTTAGATCAGCCTGGGCAACATGCTGAGAACCCTGTCTCTATTTTTAAAAAAATGAAAAAACTTAGCTCGATGCGGTGGCATGTTCCTGCAATCCCAGCTACTTGAGAGGCTGAGGCGAGAGGGTCACTTGAGCCTAGGAGTTTAAGGCCGTGGTGAGCTAGGATCGTGCCACTGCACCGCAGCCTGAGTATCAGAGTGAGACCCTGTCTCCAAAAATAAAATAAAATAAAAATGGATTTGAAGATGCTTATTATAAAGCTTTCCATAACCATAAGAGAAAACAAGCTTTTCTCCTTATTCATTGTATATTATTTTTCTGTTTTTGTTTGTTTTTTTTGTTTGTTTTTTTTTTTTTGAAAGAAGTCTCACTCTTGTTACCCCAGGCTTGAGTGCAATGGCTCGATCTTGGCTCACTGCAACCTCCGCCTCCCGGGTTCAAACGATTCTTCTTCCTCTGCCTCCCAAGTAGCTGGGATTAAGGCACCTGCCACCACGCCCGGCTAATTTTTGTATTTTGTAGTAGAGACAGGGTTTCACCATGTTGGCCAGGCTGGTCTCGAACTCCTGACCTCAGGTGATCCGCCCACCTGGGTCTCCCAAAGTGCTGGGATTACAGGCGTGAGCCACTGCGCCTGGCCATTTTTCTCTGTTTCTATTAGTATTTCATAATTTTTTCAACACCAGGAAACCAGGATTCTATTTGATATGTTCTAGTTAATAAGACATGTTAATGATCATTATTTTCTATGCTTCAGTAATGAGCAATTCACACTTAAATGAATAAAATTAGCTTTTACCTTCAGTTGGTAAAGCTGACCTTCAAGTCTAAGCTGAAGATTTTCTCAGAAACTTTCAAATCAAGCTCTAGATCTCCACAGATAGGAATAATGGAGTGACTCCACCAGTAGATTTTACCTACAGAAAAAGCAATAATTTATCAGAACTTTCTGTGAAGGAAAGGTGCTGTGTAGTTATTACTGAATCATGTAAACATACCAAGTCTCCAAATAGTACTAAAGTTTTTTATTTCTACTCATTAGGCAAACACATACCAGTTAACATTTTTTTTTTTTTTTTTTTTTTTT
>NW_026652295.1:21248652-21265340 GCF_009828535.3 Hylobates moloch | reverse complement strand
TTTTTTTTTTTTTTTTTTTTTTTTTTTTTTTTTTTTTTTTTTGAGACGAAGTCTCGCTCTGTGGCCCAGGCTGGAGTACAGTGGTGTGATCTCAGCTCACTGCAACCTCCTTCTCCCAGGTTCAAGCGATTCTCCTGTCTCAGACTCCTGAGTAGCTGGGACTACAGGTGCGCACCACCATGCCCAGTTAATTTTTATATTTTTAGTAGAGATAGGGTTTTGCCATGTTGGTCAGACTGGTCTTGAACCCCTGACCTCAAGTGATCTGCCCGCCTTGGCCTGCCAAAGTGCAGGGATTACAAGCATGAGACAACGTGCCTGGCCCATATTTGTTTCTTATCATTGATGTCATTTTGCAGATGAAGAAAATGGAACACAGCTAGTAAATGACAGTCACAATTTGTACCCAAGGATTCTGGATCTAGGTTCTGAGTTCTTAATCACAGAACAACCTTAACACACTGTCTTGACATAGGTCCATATACTCTAGGAAAAAGTTTTAAAACTTAGATGGTATGAGGAATCCTATATGGTTTATTCCCATTTGATTGCTAGAGCTTCTCAGAATACGTAAATGGCATCTAAAATTCAAAATACTATAGTCAGGGTGAGATAGTGACAAGAGACTGAACCAAGGAGAGACAACCTGGGTATTTCAGACAGAGGACCAAGCAATGCGCTATGTGTTCACGATGTATCTGAAACTCTCCTGTGCCTAAAAACTTAGGCTTTTGGGCTAGATGACCAGAAATGTGTTTATAATTCTATAAAAGAAGCACACACTGTGAAACCTTTGACCTCTTCCATCGCCAATCTGTTTCCTTCTTTCTGAGTAGTCATTCATTACTTATTCTTCTAGGCTTTAGTCAAAATCTCTCTCTTTTCTCTCTCTGCCAATTGGTCTCTTGTTTCACTTTACACTTTGTTAATGCAGGTCTATTCTGGACAATTTAGCATTTCTTAGGATAACAGACAATTCAATTTGTTCATTTGAACGCTTTTAGAAACAAAGCAAAGCATAAAGAAATAAAAATGCATAATGCTCAATATTCTCTAAGTATTATATATAATATCATGAGCTTGACTGGAAGCCCTTTCAGGAAAAGGAACAGGCTGGTGAGCCCGGAGCAAGTGGTAGGATGCTGGGTGCACTGTGGACAACATTGATGAGCAGTACATCTCCCTCCTTCAGGGATATCCCATGTTTGCTAACGCAGTGTGCTGCATACATTTACTTACACTTGCAAATAAGTAAACATGTTGAGATTCAATATGTGAACTTGAAACAAGGCCTGCAGTCACTATATTTTCTAGGTATTTCTGCCAAAGTAAACATTTTTCCTTGGATCTTGATTCTCTGATTCTCCAATCTTGTTTTCTTTGTATTTTGCTTTGATCCTGTCTTGTTTCTACTGTTCTTCTTGAACATTTAAAATGTGTGCCTTTCCCTGTATAAAGGGTAAAGAAACTCTAAGGTGTGCTTGGGTGTGGAAGCTGGCTTTGCAAATAAGAAAGCATCTTAAAGATCAGTACATGATGTTAGTATCCAAAATCAATGGCATTACAGCCTTTCTATCATCAGAGTGTGAGGAGGAATCAAACTTCCAACAAATTGCCATAGGGAATTTCTCTTAGCCAGTTTCTCTAGCCTTTGCTACACAATTCTTTTTTTTTTTTTTGCTTTGGAAATGTCCTTTAATATTTATTTTTTCTTTTTTTTAAATTTTACTTTAAGTTCTGGGATACATGTGCTGAACGTGCAAGTTTGTTACATAGGTATACATGTGCCATGGTGGTTTGCTGCACCTATCAACCTGTCATCTAGGGTTTTTTTGTTTTTTGTTTTGAGACAGAGTCTCACACTGTCACCCAGGCTGGAGTGCAGTGGTGCGGTCTCGGCTTACTACAACCTCTGCCTCCTAGGTTCAAGCGATTCTCTTGCCTCAGCCTCCTGAGTAGCTGGGATTACAGGCGCCCACCACCACGCCCGGTTAATTTTTTGTAATTTTAGTAGAGGTGGCGTTTCACTATATTGGCCAAGCTGGTCTCGAACGCCTGAACCCATGATCCACCCACCTCCCAAAGTGCTGGAATTACAGGCATGAGCCACCGCACCTGGCCTGTCATCTAGGTTTTAAGCCCTGCACGCATTAGATATTTGTTCTAATGCTCTCCCTCCCCTTTCCCCCCACTCCCCGACAGGCCCCAGTGTGTGATGTTCTCCTCCGTGTGCTACACGAATTATACCTATATTGTAACAGTAACAGCAGCAGCAGCAATAATCTATAATGATGATAATAATAACAACCACATAGCATTTACTCTAAGCCAGTACTCTTCTCAGCACTCTACTGGTATTAATCAGATGGTCTGCACAATAGCCGCATGAGATAGGTGCTATTGTTACCTACATTTTATAGATGACGTAAGAAACAGAGAGGTTAGTTCACTTACTCAAAGTCACACACTGGTAAGTGGTGGAGGCAGGATTTGAGCTCAGTGAAGCATGACTCCAGAACACCAACTCATAATCCCATTAATCTAAAATGCCTCATAAATATCTTAACAATGGCCTTAAGACACTCCAAGGTTCCAACTGTTTTCCCAGTCAAATCTGAATGAATTTCCGTAATTACACAAATGATATCACACATCCAGAAAAGTCCCTATCTCATAAAACTATATTCTTCTCTGCACAACCACCACAGAAATCCAGAACTAAAAGTCTAATTTAATAATTATACCCTGTAGGATTCTTACAAAAATCCAAAATAAAAAATAATTCAGAAACTATTCCTTTCAACTTTGTAAAATAAAAACTAAAAGCTAAGCTTTCCTGTACAAATTATGTCTTACTTTTTGTGTCAAAAGAATTTCAAGCTTACAGAAATGTTGTAGGAGCTGTTCAAATAACTCTCATCTATCCTTCACCAGGAGATCCCAATTCGAGTTAGGCCAACTTTGCCAGTAATGCTCTTTCTAGTCAAAGGATCCATTTCAGGATCACACTTTCTATTTAGCGGTCACCGCTCTTCTGTCTCTTTTGATCTGGAATAGTATCCTTGACCTTCACAACCTTTATATTATGGAAGAAAGCAGGTAAATTATTTTGTAAAATGCCCCTGAACTGGGATTAGAGATATTTTCTCATGAAAAGATCTGAAGATTGTTTTGTTTGGAAGAGATGCTGTGTTCTTCTCATTGCATCCCATCAAGTGACATAGAACATTGTGGGTCCCATCACTGCTGATGAGAACTTTGATCACTTGAGTAAGGTTGTGTCTTCCAAGTTTCTCCAGTAAAGCTCCTGTGTTTCCCCTTAAAATGCATAAGGATTTGTGGACAGATACTTTATGGTTATATAAAGATTCTGATCCTCATCCAACTTGTATTCACTATTGTTAGCATCCGTTGATGTTTCTTACCTGGATTAATTATTACTATGATGACTGCCAAATGGTAATCTCTCCAATTCCAGAATTCCTTCTGTATATCAGACAGTGTTCTATTTTAAGAAAGAACTTTCTCTTCTCCCCACATTTTTATGCATTTATTTATTTATGCAAGTGTGGATTCATGTATTTCTTGTTTAGTGGGATATAATCTGTAACTATCAGTCATTTTGGTGCTCAAATTGTTCCAGCTTTCACATGGGTTTAGTGAGAATCCCTTGAAGCTGACTGCTGTGTCCTTGTGGCGTCTCCCATTATTCTTTCAGAGTTTCCATATCTTCTGTGACAAGACATTCAGGGCTCATCGTGTACCTTTTCTTTCCCAGCTCTAGAACTAGACATTTTTTTCAAAGACCCCTAGTTGCTTTAAGCAAAAACTGGAATTTAGAAACTATAATCTCGGTAGCAGACGTGCTCATATTTACTGGACTGCACTGCATCCTGGCCCTTTCAGTGATCAGAGTTAGGAACCGGGTGTGTGTGGGGTGTGTGTGTGTGTGCTGGGGGCGGGGGGGGGGGGTATGTGCATTTATTCATAGACATGCATACACTTTAACATTTATATTATTTCTACACTGAAATTTCTATATCTATAAAATTTCTACATATCAAAATCCACACATTCACAATGAAACCTTAAATTCCTATTCACAATACAGGGTTCACTCTGGCTCTCCTCTTTTTTGTATCTGTAACTATTCTCCAACAGTAAGAAGTCTGGCTCCCATTACCTTCAATATATTTACTTACTTGCCCTGATGGGTCTCCTTGCTAAGACCTGCCTAATGGCTTGACAAACGGAAGGAAGAAAGGAAGAAGGAAGGAAGGAGGGCTGGCAATGCCAACTTTTTAAGAATTGGTAATCTGTGTATGATCAAAATATAATCAGGCTAAATTATCAACACAGCAGCTCACTCTCTGGCCATAGCAGATACCAGAGTTTAAAGTAGTCTTCCAATGGCTTGTCATCTTTCAATGTGTATAGGACATATAACTGTTCACATCTTTACTACAAAAATTTTTTGATGTATGTATTATTGGGTAATAAAAGCTTTAAGAACCACGTGTGGCTTTTTCAAAACAGATCAAAGACATTCTAGTGTATTCTTACTGGACACCTGTCCCCATTATAGTGAAGATGTGGAAAGTGGGTCCCAGAAAGGTCATAGGTCTTGCTCAAGGTCCCGGAATTAATCAGTAGCAAAGCACAATCTAACCCTGGAGTTTCTGACTTTCCAGCTCATTATGCAATGTTACCTTTGAAAATGTTTTCCAAAAGTAAAACATAATTTTTTTTCCAGACAGGGTCTCACTCTATTACCCAGGCTAGAATGCAGTGGTGCAATCATAGCTCACTGCAGCTTGGAACTGCTGGGATCAAACAGTCCTCCCTCCTCAGCCTCCCAAGTAGCTGGGACCACAGGCACACGCCACCATGCCCAGCTAATTTAAAAAAAAAAAAAAATTTTTTTTTTTTTGGAGAGATACGGGTCTCACTATGTTGCCGACACTGGTCTCAAACTCCTGGCCTCAGACAATCTTCCCACCTCAGCCTCCCAAAGTGCTGGGATAACAAACATGAGCCACCGTGCCTGGTCATAACATATCATTTTTAAATATGGCCACTGAGAAGTATGTAATGTCACAAGCACCCATGAGAAAAATGTCTAAGGATGAATGTAGCAAGCTTACTTCAAATCACTAGAAGAAACAATATCTTCCATGAGAACATTAAGAAAAACACTCAAATGCTTAACTATAAAAATAGTTCACATAACCAGAACTGTTCCTTACTTTAGTATTCTGTAATTTCTCCAAGTCATCATAATTAGCATCCATCAAGTGAGTACTATAGATATGAAGAAACACAAAATGGACACAAGACCTACCTACGTCATAAGCATACTGGGAAGATCAAGACAGTACTTGTGAAAATACTGTCCCTGAGGTGTGCTATACAATTACAAGCGGCTCCTTTCTCCTTGACGTAAATAGAGAGCCTCTGTTCAGAAGCTGGTTGAACCAACACGGTAAGATGGTTTCCCCTCTGGCTCCAAGTTCATTCACATTAAGCATATCACTGAGCATCACTCAACCTTTTGGTGTCTTAGTTTTCCCTGAAAGAGGAATTAAATCCCTACGCTGCCTATCGCTGAGAAAGACAAGCACCTCTGGAGTGGGGGTTATGAGGCTGGGCTTTGTCATCAGTATAAATTCTAATCCTGCTCCACCGTTACTGAGCTGGATGGCTTTGGGTAGGAGGTCACTGAACTTCTCTAAGCCTCTATCTCTCATCTGTAAAATGGAGACAATGACACCTAAGTTCTCAGAGCTGGTGTGCAAATTAAATGAGAAAAAAGTATGTGAGGTGATTCACACAAAATCCAGTGCTGCATTTGATAAAGGAAGACTCCCCTATTACCACCGCCTTCATCATGCTACCACCATCAGTACCTCCATTACCGGAGCCATCCCTATCACCTTCAGTCCTTTGAGTCGTTCGTAATGCACAATACCGGTGGAAAGTGAGAGCTATTTCAAATGTGCTATGATCATTAGTATGGACGGAATGCTCTGGCCCCCAAAATTCATATGTTGAAATCCTATCCCCGGGTGTGATGGTATTAGGAGGTGGGGCCTTTGGGAAGTGATCAGGGCAGGAGGGTGAAGTCCTCATGAATGGAATTAGTGTCCTTATAAAAGAGACCCAGAAAGCTCTCTCTCACTTTCTGCCATGTGAGGATACAGGAAGTTGACAATCTGCAGCCACGAAGAGGGCACTCATCAGAACCCAACCATGCTGGCACCCTAATCTCAGACTTTCAGCTTCCAAAACAATCAGAAATAAATTTCTCTTGTTTATAAGCAACACACCCTAGGATACTTTGTTATAGCTGTCCGAACTCACTCAGGCAGTCATAAATAAAATAAAGCTCATTTTATATTTGCAAGAGAACATTTAGGCAACTCCTAAAGTACTTCCTTGTCTTTCTGTATTGGGCCTCACACAATGCTTAAGGATGGTCCCAGTTTCTAGCTATTCTCCCCCAGGATATTGGATATAGTCGGTTGCCCAAACATCTTGGGTATAAGAGATGAAATCCATCATATGAAATGTGATAGTTTGATACTTTATCACACAGGAGATAATTAAAGATGCAATTTCAGACGAATAAAAAAATAAAGCAATGAGTTACTTTTATGAGAAGTGGGAAAGTGATAAAACTCTTAAAAGATTTAAAACAGATTTAAGGGCATAAACAGTCTTCAGGCAGGCCAAAAACGGTGGATATCTTTTCTTAAAGCATAACCCCTGGCAAACTGAAACATTTTATTATTTAGGTTTTTAAACTGTTTTTTTTCCTTCCCAGAAATATTATACACACACACACACACACACACACACACACACACACACACCCCTGATGTTCAATGAAATACCAGGTGCACTGTGGCTTTCACTCCGTTTTAAAAGAAAAAAAAATCTATTGTCACTCATGGGCTTCAGCCTAGCCTGTCAAGCAGGAATTAAAATCTCTTTAAAAAGAAGCTTTGCATGGTTCATGTGTCATGCTGACATGAGCTGGATCAGCTTACAGAAGGGGCCAGAGATAAGGCATCCAAAGGAGGTTAGAAGTAAGCAGCCCCTAGAAAAATTTCTGATTTCTTTACTCATCTATCCTCCTCACCCCTCCCTCTCCCCCCTTTATAAAAACTGGTTCAACGTGCAATACAAAAGAAAGAGCTATTTCTTTCCCTTTATTAACAACAGCACTAGATTCTGAAATTAACAAATATCTACCTCCTTCCAATTTCTAAGGATCTCTTAATTTTTCTTCGAAAATCATAAAACAAAAAACATATCAGTTTACTCCACTATCAGGCCTTTGATTTTATTAAGTCCAAAGCTGCAAGGCCTGTAGAGCGGAGGACTGTTTGGCTTATTTTAAAAGAATGCATCAAATATTAGCTGTAAATTGATCATAAATGGGGCCACTTAAGCCTCTACAGAAAGGAATTGCAAGGACTTGGGATTAAAATTGCAGGAAGCCAAAAAGAAAATTGAGGACAAGGAAATGACTGATGGGTTTGGTGCTATTATCTCTGAGAATACTAAGGACACTGAGGCTTTAAAAAAAAAAATTACATGGGTGACCTTGAGAACAAGTCCAGACTGAGAAGTCAGCTTGGTGTAGCTTCTTCCTGCAGGGGTGGAAGCAGAGCAGGCTGAATTCTTCACTTCCAAATGGATGATGAAGATGTTTCAGATAAGCAGTTTTGATTTCCTTTTAGCATGCGGAGCTGCAAGCTGCACTTCCAAGAAGAATAAATGTCATGCAGCCCTTGTAAAATGCTCCATCTTCAGTAGCTGTGGTTTGAAACTCAGAAATTATCCTAGAGGATTTCATGACTTTGGGGCATATAAGATTGGAAATTAAAAATGGACTCTATGGACTACAGCCTTTTTGTCTTTATCCTCTGTCACTGCACACAGAACAGGAAGCCCTGAGCCATTAAGGAGACCCGACTTATACTTCCCGAAACTCTGCTTCAAAATGAGAACTGGGAGCAGATCCTAGACCCCAGGGAATGTAACTAGTGCAAATTTCTCTACGCTTCAACTTCCTGGAAGATGGATTTACTAACACATTGCTTTAGACCGGTGGTTCTTAAATTGGTTAATCTCAGGATACCTTTATGAATCTTAAAAAATTCTGAGGCAGGGCACAGTGGCGCATGCCCGTAGTCCCAGCTACAGGAGGCTGAAATGAGAGGATCGCTTGAGCCTAGTAGTCTGAGATCAGCCAGGGCAACATAGCAAGACCCCATCTCAAAAAAAAAAGGAAGTTATTGAGGACTTCAAAGTGCTTTAGTTCATGTAGATTATATCTCATGATATAATTTATAACATTTATCATGATACAAATTAAAACTGAGAAATGTTTAATATTCATTACTCCTTAAAAAAGAATGTATGGGCCAGGCACAGTGGCTCATGCCTGTAATCCCAGCACTTTGGGAGGCTGAAGCGGGTGGATCACTTGAGGTCAGCAGGTCAAGACCAGCCTGGCCAACACAGAGAAACCCCTTCTCTACTAAAAATACAAAAATTAGCCAGGAGTAGTGGTGCATGCCTGTAATCCCAGCTACTCAGGAGGCTGAGGTGGGAGAATTGCTTGAACCTGGAAGGCAGAGGTTGCAGTGAGCCAAGATTGCACCACTGTACTCCAGCCTGGGAGTCAGAGACAGACTCCGTCTCCAAAAAAAAAAAAAAAGAATTTATAACCCATTACTGTTAATATAAATAATATACTTTTATAAGGGATAATTAGATTTTCCTAAAACATTTAGTGAGAAGAGTGGTATTGTTTTACTTTGCAATTTTTTTAATGCCTAGCATAACTGAAGATAGGTGCATCCAATCTGTTGTGGCATCATGTTTGGTTGATGTGTGTAGAAAACCCATTCCCACACAAATGCCTAGTTGGAAAATGCAGGATTAATGAAATAGCCTTTCAGATAACTGTGGATATTCTTTCTTTGATACTACACCCAAACTCAACAACTGGAAGTTTGTATAGGAATCTGAACACCTATCAGTGAACTTTTCATACTCTGATATATTAAAACCCATTAATTTATCTAGCATTTTGAATGGATCTTTTACCAACATATCATTTTATAACATCGATCATCGGTTGTTTAGAAAATAGCGACTTGCTGAGTTATACAGGGGTTCTGAATATACAGTGGAAAACTTCACTGTATACTTGTGAAAGAAAAAGAATGGAAAAGACAAATAACATCTGCAGATCCACTGAAAAGGGACCCCAGGGGTTTATGAACCAAACTTTGAGAACTGCTATTTAGGCCATCATGGTATCAGAAAACAGTGACTCAAACTGAGAAGGGGGTAGTGGTTGGCCCAGTCATTGGGCCAACCTTTAGGGGTCCTTTTAGGGGACAGATGACATGAAAATAAAACACCCCCAAATTGAATTTACTCTAAAACACGTGAGCTCTATATGGCTTCCAAGCTTTCTTTCAGACACCAGAAAGGTTATGACTCATGGATTTGACACTGATCTCTAGTGCAAAAGTGTCCAAGTTTAAGCAAGATTTAGGCCAAAATCTAGATCTGAAAATAATATTTTATAACTAACAAGCCAGAATCATTTACTACCAATGTTTTTGTCTTTACTGAATTCTGAGGTTTAGTGGTTCCTCCATAATCATTATTTGTTAGAGACCCAGCTACTACTAACATAATTTTATATCTTTAATCATTAGACCCTAACTGTTAACCTACATCTTCAAATGTCAGCTCCTAAAGTAGGGACTTAATTATCTGGCTTAATACTGTAGCCCCAGTTCCAGTACCTAAAAATCAGTGCCTGTTACCTGTTCAAAGCTCAAACTATATTTGTAAAATGAATGAATGACCTAGCTTGCATATAAATACCATTGAATAATCTAATGGCAAATATGGTGATACTGTGTTCACCCTATTGAAAAAATGAATATAAAATCCAGCACCAGACTGTACAGTATAATGGTATTTTAATGGATGAGGAAAAATAGATGAAGTGTTTATCTGTAAGTCTACTTTAATCAAAAGCCTTTAATTCACAATCATATTTTCAGTTAAGACCTCACACCCTTTACGAATTCAGATTTCAAAATCACATCCTCACTCTTTAATTCAATGAGATGCAGGAAGAAGCTGAAGAAGAATGAATTCCTGCTGTGGTTAGGCTGCTGCTGCAATGCCATTTGATACTTTATGTAAGGAAAACAAATAAATAAGTATTCTCCTAATCCTCTAAAGATCAAAATTCTGACAACAGCTGGGCAAGAAATGATACTTGGACTAAAATATGCTCTTCTAAAAGGGTGTGTGTGTGTGTAGTTGCATGTGTGCATGGGTACATGGCAGTACAGGTCTCTCTGATCTTTGTTACAGCTGCATAAGTAAGTCCACTGTTCTTTCACTAGAAAAGAAAGAGAGGGGCAAGGTATGGAGAGGTGGAAGAGAAGGCTAGCTTTACAAGTGCCCCAGTATTTCACAAGTTTTGATCATTTGGATTATATAGGGTTTTTTTTTTTATAGCCCTGCTTGAAGAGAGAAAAAGTGGGCCTCCTTGGTGAACAGAAGTGACTGTTTGTGCAATAGAATTGATTATCTGTTCAAGATGGCTTATGCTGCAGGACTATAAAAAATTGCAGGTGGCTTTGGTTACAAGGGAGCTATCAGTCATCCTCAACTATTGACACATTTTTATGTACTCTAGTCTCAAATCACTCACTAAGGTTACTTATTCATCCATGAAATCTAAAATTCGGAGTCCTACTAAAGGGAAAAGGAGAGATTTAAACTGAAAAGTCTACCCTCCCTAGTCCCCTAACGACATCACATTTTAAAGCTTGCAGGAAGGGAAAAGCTAAACTCCCTTAAGCTCACCATCCCAGGGTATCACTGGTGTCCAGCTATCACCTTTGTTCAAATGATAACTGAGAGAGCTATGAATCCCAGGGATTGGGAAAAGCTACTTAAACTCTTTTCACAGCTTTGATTTATGATGGGTCATGAACTAATAAAAATTATAGTGAATATTTATTTTTTCTTCAGCATTGTGCTTGTCACTAGACAAACTGCAGATGAAATCAATTCCAGTCTGGTCCCAGGAGCTTAAAAATTACTAAGCACATGCTAACACTCCAGCATTAGAAGAGACAGTCACATAACTACACACAAAGCCGAGAGTGCGAATCTCCTTCCAGAAAAGGATAAAACTGCTGCCAGCATGGCTGTGTGATTTCCCTACCACAAGACAGACCTCCGGGGAAGGCCCACCTGCCGGCTAATGATCAGAGGCAGTAATTCCTAAGCACATAATGCTGGATTTGAGATGAGACGGCAAATTGTTTTTATTGGCATTTTTTTCCTAATATAAAAATTCGCCATCTAGATCTAAATGAATGAATGTCGTTACACCTTCATTCTACAGTTTCTCTCTTAAATTCCAAGCTCTATGCAATCCCACTTTTTGTCCACTTTCCAAAAACAGCAGGCTTTCCCTAGGACTCTATGATATTCAATTCCATGAAGCAAATGATCCATTCTGCAAAGTGTTTACCCTCTTCCCCTCCCTTCTACTGTCCAATAGTTGGGCATTTTGTAGCTTATCAAAATCTTTATGCAGCAGAACCTTTATCAAGCAAAAATTTGGACAAGAAGGGGTAAAATCAGCTGTAAGAAGAACCCATCAAAAATATTATGGTATAGCATGTTCTGTTGATTTTGTTCTTCTTGGTTATTATTGTCTCAAAATATATTATTTGTGGAGTTAACTGTTATTTTATGGAGTAGTCAGAGATGAAATATACTGAAATCCATGTGGATTTTTGTAAGAGAAAAAGGAAGAACACCTCTTGACAATAAAATCAATGACAGTCAGTTTCTACTTCTACATTGCTATGAACTTTATGTCTTTATACCTATTTCTGGCACACTCCCCAGGATTTCCCATTTATTTATTCATATATTCAGCATGTAATACATGTTAGACATGGTACTGGATCACAGAAATGGAAGTCTACAGAAACCATGGTCCCTGCACCCAAAAAGCTCAATGTAGTACTGAGTTTATATGTTCAAAACATTTGAAATTTAAAAAATATTAATGAAAAAGAGGAAGGTTGGGAGTGGAAGAAAGAAAAAGGAAAAAGGAGGAAATCACAATACTAAATTGGAAATACACACTTAACAGAAAGTAAAAACAGGAGGGAATCGCTGAGAACATCCTAGGGCAGGAGGATGTTTGAGGGGAGCTGCAGGCCAGACTGGGCTGAGAGTCACAACTGAAAGGAGTGGTGGACAGAGACGCTCACCTACTCACCTGTTGAGTTAGGAGGGTAGGAATGCAAGAAGGACAGAGGCAGGAAACAACAGTTTGGAGAACTTTTGTCCCAGGCTTGAAACCCTCTTTATGACATTCCTCTCCGTCACCATTCACATCTTCACAGTCACCAAGTCCTGACTTTTCTGGCTTTGAAATCTCACATCGGCCCCATCTTTTCTCTTCCTGCTGGTTCCGCTCCAGCAGCGGACTTCCTTATGTACTGTGTACTGCTGAGGTGGCCCCCAACCGTGCCCCGTGCGCTACATTCTCCACCTCCCAACCAGTATCCCACCTATCGGGCACTCTACTGTCTACACCATCTTCTGAAAATTGCACTTTGCATGGCCAGTTGTCTTCAGGTGAAAATCCCAATGCACTCACTCGGACTCAGTTCAGGGACCCTTATAATTGACAACGATCTCATTATCAAAGTTATGCTTCAGCACTTGGCTCCATTTTAAGGCAGTGGTTTCATTGCCTGACAAATGGACAAGGCTATAAAATAGGGACCACTGGCTGGGCGTGGTGGCTCACACCTGTAATCCCAGCACTCTGGGAGGCTAAGGCGGGTGGATCACCTGAGGTCAGGAATTCAAGACCAGCCTGGCCAACACTGTGAAACCCCATCGCTACTAAAAATACAAAAATTAGCCGGGCGTGATGGCGCAAGTC
Organism: Hylobates moloch; assembly: GCF_009828535.3. NCBI lineage: Eukaryota > Metazoa > Chordata > Mammalia > Primates > Hylobatidae > Hylobates > Hylobates moloch. The sequence continues at coordinate 21,252,313 of NW_026652295.1, read as the reverse complement.
CGAAATCCCAGATACTCGAGAGGCTGAGGGAGGAAAGACACTTGAGCCTGGGCGGTGGAGGCTGCAGTGAGCTGAGATCGTGCTCGGCAGTTGCCACTGCACTCTAGCATGGGCAACAGAGTGAGACTCTGTCTCACAAAAATAAATAAATAATAAATAAAATAGGGACCATTAGATTAACTATCTTATAGGGTTGAAAATTAAATAAGGATGTATGCACAAACATAGCACAGTACCTGGCACTTTGTAAGCCCTTAATGAAAGGGGTGGTGGGGGGAGAGGAGGAGAGGAAGGAGGAGGAGAAGGAGGAGGAGAGGAAGGAGGAGGGAGGAAGGAGGAGGGGAGGAAGGAGGAGGGGAGGAAGGAGGAGGGAGAGTGGTTTCTAATTTTAGATTCTCCCCTAAGATTGCCCTGCCTCCGTCTCATTTCCTCTCCTCCTCAAAACGTCCAATAATAATCTCAACTCCACCACAAAGCTCTTTTTAGCCCATAGTAATTCTCCCTTCTGGGAGCACAATTCAGTACTAATTTTATCCATTCATTATTAACCCTGCCAAAATTTAATTCTCCTCTTAATAGAATTTCCTTTTACTTAAAGGAAGAATAACCATCCTCTCCGTTTACCCAAGCAAAATGATCACCACTCTGCATTCCACAAACGGGTTAATCTCAATACTAACCTGTTAAATTGCTCTCAAATACCCGCTTCTTTTCATTCCCATTTTCCAGAATATTCACTTAACTAGAGGTAAATTAATACAGATTTACTTTATTCATTAAAATTACAGATAAGTCTCCATGGAGAACTTAATCATGATACTTGACATCACATGACTGTTGTAAAGATTAAATGCAATAATATGAGTAAAATTTGTAAACTATCTTTAAATGCAAACATATAACATAACATTGAGGTGTTTTCATTATGGCTATAAAAAATTTTCAGTAGCTTGATCAAAAACTTCTGACAAACAAGAGTTCAAGATGGCACAGGTTAACAGCAAGTTGGCATTTGAAATTACTGAACATAGTATCAAGGTATCAAAACATGCAGGATTAGAGTGCCTTAAAGAAGTACTTCAACATCTACTTCAATATAATGGACTAGATTAGATCAGACCAACCTTCCCAACAGAGAACTAAAATAACCAGGAAAAAAATCGTTAAAATAGCCTCTGCTTGAAGGCATTAGAGGACTATCAAGGCACAATGATTTGAAAGGTCATGACTGTGGAGAGAAGGGAGCCTGACATTTGACTTCTCTTTAACCCATTTGCTGACTCTCTTGCAGACAGTGGAAAACTAAGTTGAACAGGTTTATTTCAGCTTCTGAGAGCAGGACAGGCAAAAATTAAAGAGTTCATAGCCTGCTAAGGGAAAAAGGCCCTACAACCCCCACTTTCAGCTGTGATTCCAAAGTGCTAACCCAAAGGAGTAAGCGTAAACTAGAAGCAGCCCTCACAAAGACTAAAGCCCACCTTCAGAACAGTTTAATCCCTGCACAGAGCAACCTGATCCGTCCTTACCCTGAACGCCCCCCAGAAGAAAAGGAAATCCACATCACACACAGGTAAAATCGTCTCTATACTTTTAATACACAATGCCCAGGGTTCATGCTTATAAAAATAAGATGCTTATTTTACAAAATAAGAATTTTGCTTACAAAAATAAGAATTAACCAAAAAGCAAGAGAAAAGTAAGAAACAACAGAAACAGACCCATAGGGAAGTAAGATATTGTAGTTAACAGAAGGACATTTAAGTATAAACTGTGATTTATATGTTTAATAAATCAGACAGCAAAACTAAAGGATTCCACGTAAAATGAATCAAAAGGGGCACTCTATAATTTGAAATATAACCACTGGTAGGAAAATATTCAAAAGACGGGTGCAGCAGCATATCGTATACAGCTAAAGAGATAAAAGAAAGATGGATAATATGTAAGAAAATATCCAGATTAAAGCATGGAGAGAAAAACAGAAAGTAATGTGAAACATAGTTTCATACACATTTAATTAGAATCCCAGAAAAGAGAAGAGAATTAGGTAAAAGCAATACTAAAGGGATAATAGCAGAGACTTTTCCAAAACAAATTTCTCCAAGCCACAAGTAAAAGAAGTGCTACAAATACTGAGTAAGGTAAATAGAAGGAAATCTATACCTAGAACATTATAGTTCAAAGATAAATGAAATTTCAAAACTGCTGGAAAAGAGAACATTTTTTAAAGCTGTCAGGGATGGCAGTGCTTATGGGAAGAGAGTTTTCAAATGGCAAATATGAGACTCTCGATGGAAACATGGTAGCCAGAAGGTTTGATATCAGAAATGATATCTTTAATGCACTGAAAGAAAATAATTTCCAAGAATACTATGCCCAGTGAAAATATTTCTTAAAAATAAAGGCAAGTGGCCAGGTGCGGTGGCTCACGCCTGTAATCCCAGCACTTTGGGAGGCCGAGGCGGGTGGATCACCTGAGGTCAGGAGTTCAAGACCAGCCTGGCCAACATGGTGAAACCCCGTCTCTACTAAAAATACAAAAAAATTAGCCGGGCATGGTGGCGGGCGCCTGTAATCCCAGCTACTTGGGAGGCTGAGGCAGGAGAATCGCTTGAACCTGGGAGGCAGAGGTTGCAGTGAGCCGAGATTGCGCCATTGCACTCCAGCCTGGGCGACAGAGCAAGACTCTGTCTCAAAAATAAATAAATAAATGAATAAATAAAATAAAGGCAAGATAGAGTCCTTTAAATAAAGTCAGAGGGATTGTATCACCAGAATACCTGAACTGAAGAAATTCAAAAAGGAGCTTTTAGGCAGAAGAAAAATAATCCCAGATGAAAGCTTGCTGTACCATTCTTCCCGCAATGAGTGTTTTTAAGTAGATGTGAAAAAGTCAAATTATAGATCTGAAGACTAAAGAATCCCTTTAAGATTCTACTTACTCTGTCCTATTCAATATTTGCTTAAATAACTTGAATGGGCTGGGCGCAGTGGCTCACGCCTGTAATCCCAGCACTTTGGGAGGCTGAGGCGGGTGGATCACAAGGTCAGGAGATCAAGACCATCCTGGCTAACATGGTGAAACCTCGTCTCTACTAAAAATACAAAATGCTATCTTTAATGCACTGTACAAAATAAGTGAAAAATAGCCGGGCATGGTGGCTCACGCCTGTAATCCCAGCACTTTGGGAGACTGAGGTGGGCAGATCACGAGGTCAAGAGATCGAGACCATCCTGGCCAACATGTTGAAACCCCGTCTCTACTAAAAATACAAAAATTAGGTGGGCGTGGTGGCATGTGCCTGTAGTCCCAGCTACTCGGAAGGCTGAAGCAGGAGACTCACTTGAACCCCAGAGGTGGAGGTTGCAGTGAGCTGAGATCATGCCACTGCATTCCAGCCTGGTGACAGAGTGAGACTCCATCACAAAAAAAAAAAATGTGAAAAATAAATGTTAAGGGAACTTGAAATGGGTCCTTTTATTTTTTATTTTCTTTTTATTCTTCTTAAGACGGCTAATTTGCTGGGCATGGTGGCGGGTGCCTGTAGTCCCAGCTACTCGGGAGGCTGAGGCAGGAGAATGGCGTGAAGCCAGGAGGCGGAGCTTGCAGTGAGCTGAGATCAGGCCACTGCACTCCAGTCTGGGTGACAGAGCGAGACTC